>NC_068448.1:64534076-64834076 GCF_023373465.1 Oncorhynchus keta
TGTGTGTGTGTGTGTGTGTGTGTGTGTGTGTGTGTGTGTGTGTGTGTGTGTGTGTGTGTGTGCGTGCGTGCGTGCGTGCGTGCGCGTGCGTGCGTGTGTGTGTGTGCAGGGAGAGGGAGAGCTTTGTGACCACCAACCTGAGTCGGATCCAGTACATGCAGGTCAGACTGAGAAGCAACCTGGAGGCTATAGGCTTGCTCAACAAACAGGTAAGAACACACACACACACATACTGGGTCCATCTGGCCCAACACAGACTCACACACACAGACCAGTCCACCTGCTGTGTAGTTCAGACTGAAGAAGAAGCCTTAAAGCGTCTGACATCAAACACACACACATCCATTTCCTCTGAAGGAGGGAGGAAAGAGAGAACCAATCTCATCAGTAGATAACGGGGACGTTTCTTCATCACTAAATGATTCTCTTTCATGCCAGAGAGAGAAGTATCAATATGGTGTTGTAGCCCATCACTCTCTGACGGGGAAGAGAAATGGTATGCTGGGATAAAAGACAGAAAGGAAGAACAGAAGAATCTCCTGACCAAAAGAGAAGTGCACCGTCGTTTATCTGGGTTGTCACTTCACAAGAGAAATGGTCAACAAATCCACAACGTGCAGGAAGAGGAATGTTTATTTTCTCTCCTCTTCCTCTTCTTGAACAAATCTTCTAGAATCATTCACCTGGCTGTTGTGAATGTTTTGGGTTTGAATTGTATCAGCAGCATCTCAACTGTTTTGCTCTAGAGTTGTTTAGTATAGTTATAGCCAGTGTTGTAGTACTCAAATCCAGTCTCGATATCACATATTGAGCTTCTTGGTCTTGTCTCGGTGTCGGATACATTGGTACTCGGTCTTGATTCGGACAGTGAGGACTAATCATTTCTTTGCGAGACCAGCTGATTAAAAAATGTATTATCATCTTCCATTCAGTCAGTGCATATAACCACTTTTCCAGGCCAAATATATACACTCCTTTCTTGAAACATGAATATCTTATGGCCTATTGAAACCTGGGATTTACTCTAAACATTAGTCCTTTACTTTCATTACATTTCCTTGACTGTGACAGGTTAGTACAGTGGTGAACCTATAGGTCTTCAGTGTGTGACAGGTTAGTACTGTGGTGAACCTATAGGCCTTCAGTGTGTGACAGGTTAGTACAGTGGTGAACCTATAGGTCTTCAGTGTGACAGGTTAGTACAGTGGTGAACCTATAGGTCTTCAGTGTGACAGGTTAGTACAGTGGTTAACCTATAGGTCTTCAGTGTGTGACAGGTTAGTACAGTGGTGAACCTATGGACCTTCAGTGTGACAGGTTAGTACAGTGGTGAACCTATAGGTCTTCAGTGTGACAGGTTAGTACAGTGGTGAACCTATAGGTCTTCAGTGTGACAGGTTAGTACAGTGGTGAACCTATAGACCATCAGTGTGTAACAGGTTAGTGCAGTGGTGAACCTATAGGTCTTCAGTGTGACAGGTTAGTACAGTGGTGAACCTATAGACCTTCAGTGTGACAGGTTAGTACTGTGGTGAACCTATAGGTCTTCAGTGTGTGACAGGTTAGTACAGTGGTGAACCTATAGGTCTTCAGTGTGTGACAGGTTAGTACAGTGGTGAACCTATAGACCTTCAGTGTGTGACAGGTTAGTACAGTGGTGAACCTATAGGTCTTCAGTGTGTGACAGGTTAGTACAGTGGTTAACCTATAGGTCTTCAGTGTGTGACAGGTTAGTACAGTGGTTAACCTATAGACCTTCAGTGTGACAGGTTAGTACAGTGGTGAACCTATAGGTCTTCAGTGTGACAGGTTAGTACAGTGGTGAACCTATAGACCTTCAGTGTGACAGGTTAGTACAGTGGTGAACCTATAGACCATCAGTGTGTGACAGGTTAGTACAGTGGTGAACCTATAGGTCTTCAGTGTGTGACAGGTTAGTACAGTGGTGAACCTATAGACCTTCAGTGTGTGACAGGTTAGTACAGTGGTGAACCTATAGGTCTTCAGTGTGTGACAGGTTAGTACAGTGGTTAACCTATAGATCTTCAGTGTGACAGGTTAGTACAGTGGTGAACCTATAGACCTTCAGTGTGTGACAGGTTAGTACAGTGGTGAACCTATAGACCTTCAGTGTGTGACAGGTTAGTACTGTGGTGAACCTATAGGTCTTCAGTGTGTGACAGGTTAGTACTGTGGTGAACCTATAGGTCTTCAGTGTGACAGGTTAGTACAGTGGTGAACCTATAGGTCTTCAGTGTGTGACAGGTTAGTACTGTGGTGAACCTATAGGTCTTCAGTGTGTGACAGGTTAGTACTGTGGTGAACCTATAGGTCTTCAGTGTGTGACAGGTTAGTACTGTGGTGAACCTATAGGTCTTCAGTGTGACAGGTTAGTACAGTGGTGAACCTATAGGTCTTCAGTGTGTGACAGGTTAGTACTGTGGTGAACCTATAGGTCTTCAGTGTGTGACAGGTTAGTACTGTGGTGAACCTATAGGTCTTCAGTGTGTGACAGGTTAGTACTGTGGTGAACCTATAGGTCTTCAGTGTGACAGGTTAGTACAGTGGTGAACCTATAGACCGTCAGTGTGTGACAGGTTAGTACTGTGGTGAACCTATAGGTCTTCAGTGTGTGACAGGTTAGTACTGTGGTGAACCTATAGGTCTTCAGTGTGTGACAGGTTAGTACTGTGGTGAACCTATAGGTCTTCAGTGTGTGACAGGTTAGTACAGTGGTGAACCTATAGACCTTCAGTGTGTGACAGGTTAGTACTGTGGTGAACCTATAGGTCTTCAGTGTGTGACAGGTTAGTACTGTGGTGAACCTATAGGTCTTCAGTGTGTGACAGGTTAGTACTGTGGTGAACCTATAGACCTTCAGTGTGTAACAGGTTAGTACTGTGGTGAACCTATAGGCCTTCAGTGTGTGACAGGTTAGTACTGTGGTGAACCTATAGACCTTCAGTGTGTAACAGGTTAGTACTGTGGTGAACCTATAGGCCTTCAGTGTGTGACAGGTTAGTACTGTGGTGAACCTATAGGTCTTCAGTGTGTGACAGGTTAGTACAGTGGTGAACCTATAGACCGTCAGTGTGTGACAGGTTAGTACAGTGGTGAACCTATAGACCTTCAGTGTGTGACAGGTTAGTACAGTGCTGAACCTATAGGTCTTCAGTGTGACAGGTTAGTACAGTGGTGAACCTATAGGCCTTCAGTGTGTGACAGGTTAGTACAGTGGTGAACCTATAGGTCTTCAGTGTGACAGGTTAGTACAGTGGTGAACCTATAGGTCTTCAGTGTGACAGGTTAGTACAGTGGTGAACCTATAGACCTTCAGTGTGTGACAGGTTAGTACTGTGGTGAACCTATAGGTCTTCAGTGTGTGACAGGTTAGTACTGTGGTGAACCTATAGGTCTTCAGTGTGTGACAGGTTAGTACAGTGGTGAACCTATAGACCTTCAGTGTGTGACAGGTTAGTACTGTGGTGAACCTATAGGTCTTCAGTGTGTGACAGGTTAGTACTGTGGTGAACCTATAGGTCTTCAGTGTGTGACAGGTTAGTACTGTGGTGAACCTATAGGCCTTCAGTGTGTGACAGGTTAGTACTGTGGTGAACCTATAGGTCTTCAGTGTGTAACAGGTTAGTACTGTGGTGAACCTATAGGTCTTCAGTGTGTAACAGGTTAGTACTGTGGTGAACCTATAGGTCTTCAGTGTGTAACAGGTTAGTACTGTGGTGAACCTATAGGTCTTCAGTGTGTGACAGGTTAGTACAGTGGTGAACCTATAGACCGTCAGTGTGTGACAGGTTAGTACAGTGGTGAACCTATAGACCTTCAGTGTGTGACAGGTTAGTACAGTGCTGAACCTATAGGTCTTCAGTGTGACAGGTTAGTACAGTGGTGAACCTATAGACCTTCAGTGTGTGACAGGTTAGTACAGTGGTGAACCTATAGGTCTTCAGTGTGACAGGTTAGTACAGTGGTGAACCTATAGGTCTTCAGTGTGACAGGTTAGTACAGTGGTGAACCTATAGACCTTCAGTGTGACAGGTTAGTGCTGTGGTGAACCTATAGACCTTCAGTGTGTGACAGGTTAGTACAGTGGTGAACCTATAGGTCTTCAGTGTGTAACAGGTTAGTACAGTGGTGAACCTATAGACCTTCAGTGTGACAGGTTAGTACAGTGGTTAACCTATAGGTCTTCAGTGTGACAGGTTAGTACTGTGGTGAACCTATAGACCTTCAGTGTGACAGGTTAGTGCTGTGGTGAACCTATAGACCTTCAGTGTGTGACAGGTTAGTACAGTGGTGAACCTATAGACCTTCAGCGGAGTCAATCACCACCTTCCGGAGACTCCTGAAACCCCACCTCTTTAAGGAATACCTAGGATAGGATAAGTAATCCTTCTCACCCCCCTTTAAGATTTAGATGCACTATTGTAAAGTGACTATTCTACTGGATGTCATAAGGTGTATGCACCAATTTGTAAGTCGCTCTGGATAAGAGCGTCTGCTAAATGACTTAAATGTAAATGTAATGATGTTCAGTGTGTGACAGGTTCCTGATTCTGAAAGGACAGCCTGGGTCTGAGACACCTCATTGTGTGTGTTTAATAGCCTGGGTCTGAGACACCTCATTGTGTGTGTTTAATAGCCTGGGTCTGAGACACCTCATTGTGTGTGTTTAATAGCCTGGGTCTGAGACACCTCATTGTGTGTGTTTAATAGCCTGGGTCTCAGACACCTCATTGTGTGTGTTTAATAGCCTGGGTCTGAGACACCTCATTGTGTGTGTTTAATAGCCTGGGTCTGAGACACCTCATTGTGTGTGTTTAATAGCCTGGGTCTGAGACACCTCATTGTGTGTGTTTTGTGTTTAATAGCCTGGGTCTGAGACACCTCATTGTGTGTGTTTAATAGCCTGGGTCTGAGACACCTCATTGTGTGTGTTTAATAGCCTGGGTCTGAGACACCTCATTGTGTGTGTTTAATAGCCTGGGTCTGAGACACCTCATTGTGTGTGTTTTGTGTTTAATAGCCTGGGTCTCAGACACCTCATTGTGTGTGTTTAATAGCCTGGGTCTGAGACACCTCATTGTGTGTGTTTAATAGCCTGGGTCTGAGACACCTCATTGTGTGTGTTTAATAGCCTGGGTCTGAGACACCTCATTGTGTGTGTTTTGTGTTTAATAGCCTGGGTCTGAGACACCTCATTGTGTGTGTTTAATAGCCTGGGTCTGAGACACCTCATTGTGTGTGTTTTGTGTTTAATAGCCTGGTTCTCAGACACCTCATTGTGCGTGTTTAATAGCCTGGTTCTCAGACACCTCATTGTGTGTGGTTTTGTGTTTAATAGCCTGGTTCTCAGACACCTCATTGTGCGTGTTTAATAGCCTGGTTCTCAGACACCTCATTGTGTGTGTTTAATAGCCTGGGTCTGAGACACCTCATTGTGTGTGTTTTGTGTTTAATAGCCTGGGTCTGAGACACCTCATTGTGTGTGGTTTTGTGTTTAATAGCCTGGTTCTCAGACACCTCATTGTGCGTGTTTAATAGCCTGGTTCTCAGACACCTCATTGTGCGTGTTTAATAGCCTGGTTCTCAGACACCTCATTGTGTGTGGTTTTGTGTTTAATAGCCTGGTTCTCAGACACCTCATTGTGTGTGTTTAATAGCCTGTGTCTCAGACACCTCATTGTGTGTGGTTTTGTGTTTAATAGCCTGGGTCTCAGACACCTCATTGTGTGTGTTTAATAGCCTGGGTCTCAGACACCTCATTGTGTGTGGTTTTGTGTTTAATAGCCTGGTTCTCAGACACCTCATTGTGTGTGTTTAATAGCCTGGGTCTGAGACACCTCATTGTGTGTGTTTAATAGCCTGTGTCTCAGGCACCTCATTGTGTGTGTTTAATAGCCTGGGTCTCAGACACCTCCTTGTGTGTGTTTAATAGCCTGGGTCTCAGACACCTCATTGTGTGTGTTTAATAGCCTGTGTCTCAGATACCTCATTGTGTGTGGTTTTGTGTTTAATAGCCTGGTTCTCAGACACCTCATTGTGTGTGTTTAATAGCCTGTGTCTCAGACACCTCATTGTGTGTGTTTTTGTGTTTAATAGCCTGGTTCTCAGACACCTCATTGTGTGTGGATTTGTGTTTAATAGCCTGGTTCTCAGACACCTCATTGTGCGTGTTTAATAGCCTGGTTCTCAGACACCTCATTGTGTGTGTTTAATAGCCTGGGTCTGAGACACCTCATTGTGTGTGTTTTGTGTTTAATAGCCTGGGTCTGAGACACCTCGTTGTGTGTGTTTAATAGCCTGGGTCTGAGAAACCTCATTGTGTGTGTTTTGTGTTTAATAGCCTGGGTCTGAGAAACCTCATTGTGTGTGTTTTGTGTTTAATAGCCTGGGTCTGAGACACCTCATTGTGTGTGTTTAATAGCCTGTGTCTCAGATACCTCATTGTGTGTGGTTTTGTGTTTAATAGCCTGGTTCTCAGACACCTCATTGTGTGTGTTTAATAGCCTGGGTCTGAGACACCTCATTGTGTGTGTTTAATAGCCTGGGTCTGAGACACCTCATTGTGTGTGTTTTTGTGTTTAATAGCCTGTGTCTCAGACACCTCATTGTGTGTGTTTAATAGCCTGGGTCTGAGACACCTCATTGTGTGTGTTTTGTGTTTAATAGCCTGGGTCTGAGACACCTCGTTGTGTGTGTTTAATAGCCTGGGTCTGAGAAACCTCATTGTGTGTGTTTTGTGTTTAATAGCCTGGGTCTGAGAAACCTCATTGTGTGTGTTTTGTGTTTAATAGCCTGGGTCTGAGACACCTCATTGTGTGTGTTTAATAGCCTGGGTCTGAGACACCTCATTGTGTGTGTTTAATAGCCTGGGTCTCAGACACCTCATTGTGTGTGTTTAATAGCCTGGGTCTGAGACACCTCATTGTGTGTGTTTAATAGCCTGTGTCTCAGATACCTCATTGTGTGTGGTTTTGTGTTTAATAGCCTGGTTCTCAGACACCTCATTGTGTGTGTTTAATAGCCTGGGTCTGAGACACCTCATTGTGTGTGTTTAATAGCCTGGGTCTGAGACACCTCATTGTGTGTGTTTTTGTGTTTAATAGCCTGTGTCTCAGACACCTCATTGTGTGTGTTTAATAGCCTGGGTCTGAGACACCTCATTGTGTGTGTTTTGTGTTTAATAGCCTGGGTCTGAGACACCTCGTTGTGTGTGTTTAATAGCCTGGGTCTGAGAAACCTCATTGTGTGTGTTTTGTGTTTAATAGCCTGGGTCTGAGAAACCTCATTGTGTGTGTTTTGTGTTTAATAGCCTGGGTCTGAGACACCTCATTGTGTGTGTTTAATAGCCTGTGTCTCAGATACCTCATTGTGTGTGGTTTTGTGTTTAATAGCCTGGTTCTCAGACACCTCATTGTGTGTGTTTAATAGCCTGGGTCTGAGACACCTCATTGTGTGTGTTTAATAGCCTGGGTCTGAGACACCTCATTGTGTGTGTTTTGTGTTTAATAGCCTGTGTCTCAGATACCTCATTGTGTGTGTTTAATAGCCTGGGTCTGAGACACCTCATTGTGTGTGTTTAATAGCCTGGGTCTGAGACACCTCATTGTGTGTGTTTAATAGCCTGGGTCTGAGACACCTCATTGTGTGTGTTTAATAGCCTGGGTCTGAGACACCTCATTGTGTGTGTTTAATAGCCTGGGTCTGAGACACCTCATTGTGTGTGTTTAATAGCCTGGGTCTCAGACACCTCATTGTGTGTGTTTAATAGCCTGTGTCTCAGATACCTCATTGTGTGTGTTTTGTGTTTAATAGCCTGGGTCTGAGACACCTCATTGTGTGTGTTTTGTGTTTAATAGCCTGGGTCTGAGACACCTCATTGTGTGTGTTTAATAGCCTGTGTCTCAGATACCTCATTGTGTGTGGTTTTGTGTTTAATAGCCTGGTTCTCAGACACCTCATTGTGTGTGTTTAATAGCCTGTGTCTCAGACACCTCATTGTGTGTGTTTAATAGCCTGGGTCTCAGACACCTCATTGTGTGTGTTTTGTGTTTAATAGCCTGGTTCTCAGACACCTCATTGTGTGTGTGTTTTGTGTTTAATAGCCTGGTTCTCAGACACCTCATTGTGTGTGGTTTTGTGTTTAATAGCCTGGTTCTCAGACACCTCATTGTGCGTGTTTAATAGCCTGGGTCTGAGACACCTCATTGTGTGTGGTTTTGTGTTTAATAGCCTGGTTCTCAGACACCTCATTGTGCGTGTTTAATAGCCTGGTTCTCAGACACCTCATTGTGTGTGGTTTTGTGTTTAATAGCCTGGTTCTCAGACACCTCATTGTGCGTGTTTAATAGCCTGGTTCTCAGACACCTCATTGTGTGTGTTTAATAGCCTGTGTCTCAGACACCTCATTGTGTGTGTTTTGTGTTTAATAGCCTGGTTCTCAGACACCTCATTGTGTGTGGTTTTGTGTTTAATAGCCTGGGTCTCAGACACCTCATTGTGTGTGTTTAATAGCCTGGGTCTCAGACACCTCATTGTGTGTGGTTTTGTGTTTAATAGCCTGGTTCTCAGACACTTCATTGTGTGTGTTTAATAGCCTGGGTCTGAGACACCTCATTGTGTGTGTTTAATAGCCTGTGTCTCAGACACCTCATTGTGTGTGTTTAATAGCCTGGGTCTCAGACACCTCATTGTGTGTGTTTAATAGCCTGGGTCTCAGACACCTCATTGTGTGTGTTTAATAGCCTGTGTCTCAGACACCTCATTGTGTGTGTTTAATAGCCTGGGTCTCAGACACCTCATTGTGTGTGTTTAATAGCCTGTGTCTCAGACACCTCATTGTGTGTGTTTTGTGTTTAATAGCCTGGGTCTCAGACACCTCATTGTGTGTGTTTAATAGCCTGGGTCTCAGACACCTCATTGTGTGTGTTTTGTGTTTAATAGCCTGGGTCTCAGACACCTCATTGTGTGTGTTTAATAGCCTGGGTCTCAGACACCTCATTGTGTGTGTTTAATAGCCTGGGTCTCAGACACCTCATTGTGTGTGTTTAATAGCCTGTGTCTCAGATACCTCATTGTGTGTGGTTTTGTGTTTAATAGCCTGGGTCTCAGACACCTCATTGTGTGTGTTTAATAGCCTGTGTCTCAGACACCTCATTGTGTGTGTTTAATAGCCTGTGTCTCAGACACCTCATTGTGTGTGTTTAATAGCCTGGGTCTCAGACACCTCATTGTGTGTGTTTAATAGCCTGGGTCTCAGACACCTCATTGTGTGTGTTTAATAGCCTGGGTCTCAGACACCTCATTGTGTGTGTTTAATAGCCTGGGTCTCAGACACCTCATTGTGTGTGTTTTGTGTTTAATAGCCTGGGTCTCAGACACCTCATTGTGTGTATCTTGTGTTTAATAGCCTGGGTCTCAGACACCTCATTGTGTGTGTTTAATAGCCTGGGTCTGAGACACCTCATTGTGTGTGTTTAATAGCCTGGGTCTCAGACACCTCATTGTGTGTGTTTAATAGCCTGGTTCTCAGACACCTCATTGTGTGTGTTTTGTGTTTAATAGCCTGGGTCTCAGACACCTCATTGTGTGTATCTTGTGTTTAATAGCCTGGGTCTCAGACACCTCATTGTGTGTATCTTGTGTTTAATAGCCTGGGTCTCAGACACCTCATTGTGTGTATCTTGTGTTTAATAGCCTGGGTCTCAGACACCTCATTGTGTGTATCTTGTGTTTAATAGCCTGGGTCTCAGACACCTCATTGTGTGTATCTTGTGTTTAATAGCCTGGGTCTCAGACACCTCATTGTGTGTATCTTGTGTTTAATAGCCTGGGTCTCAGACACCTCTTAATCTGCTGTGTGAATCATTACACATATCGATCCAGCCGTCCGCTCCTACACAGAACACTTAATGAGGACGCCAACACACACCTAGACAGACAGGCAACCTCCCACTCAATTTCACCAGCCCGCCATCTGCCACACACACGCCTATCCATGTCCTTGTCAAACGACTAATGAAATGTCTTACTTCATTCTGCAGCTAGAGAACTCCAGATGAAGCTCAATTATAGCTGTCTAATCTCTATAGAATAACACATGTTTCATTTCCATAGATTAGTGGCTCAGAATAATAGCTAATCTCCTTTCTTCATTTGGATATTGAATGTGTTGTTATTGCTTCTGCTAAGAGTAGTAGACAGCCTTCACACTGGTCACCAGTGGGTTTTAGCCTATGATCTGCTAAACCAATCACACACGCACACACACTCCACCCACCTAGACGGAACCAGTTCAGGGTTAGAGACTCGTGCAGGGATTTTTAATTAGCAAACGTCTCGTCTTTGTAAACATGATGGAAAATGAAACATGTCCCGAAGAATGTTAGAGTTAATTAGTTAATTTACATCATACTGTGTTTTCACAGACACATAACTGTGGTTTGATTTGGGCTGGGCGGGGCGGGGGAGGTGACATTTTCACAAGAAGGTATTACTGGATTTAAACTGTGGGTTGGAGATTTGGCTGAGGTTTTGGACAGGGCAGGGGATATGGCATTTTGCAGGGCTACAGATAAAGTTGGTCTTAGATTCTACTGGATCTGTGGATATACAGGATAGGTGGAAAGAGTTTACACCTTATTTCTTCAACCTATTCAGGCTGTTTCAGATCGGAGGAATCATCAAGAGGTGAGAGAAGGAAGGGAGTAAGATTTCAGTTTCAGTTCAAACACACACATTAATAGAAAGATTGGAAGCCCCACATCTGATAGACATATTTCCTAATAATCCCAATACTGCCGCCTGTCTGTCTTTTCTGTGAACGAGGGATGGGATAGAGGGATAGTGGAGGAGAGATGTCTAGAACAGTGGTTTTCAACCGGTGTGCCGCGTCACACTGGTGTGCCTTGAGAAACTCTCAGGGGTGCCTCATCACACTGGTGTGCCTTGAGAAACTCTCAGGGGTGCCTCATCACACTGGTGTGCCTTGAGAAACTCTCAGGGGTGCCTCATCACACTGGTGTGCCTTGAGAAACTCTCAGGGGTGCCTCATCACACTGGTGTGCCTTGAGAAACTCTCAGGGGTGCCTCATCACACTGGTGTGCCTTGAGAAACTCTCAGGGGTGCCTCATCACACTGCTGTGCAATGAGAAACTCTCAGGGGTGCCTCATCACACTGGTGTGCCTTGAGAAACTCTCAGGGGTGCCTCATCACACTGGTGTGCCTTGAGAAACTCTCAGGGGTGCCTCATCACACTGGTGTGCCTTGAGAAACTCTCAGGGGTGCCTCATCACACTGGTGTGCCTTGAGAAACTCTCAGGGGTGCCTCGTCACACTGCTGTGCCTTTAGAAACTCTCAGGGGTGCCTCATCACACTGGTGTGCCTTGAGAAACTCTCAGGGGTGCCTCATCACACTGGTGTGCCTTGAGAAACTCTCAGGGGTGCCTCGTCACACTGGTGTGCCTTGAGAAACTCTCAGGGGTGCCTCATCACACTGGTGTGCCTTTAGAAACTCTCAGGGGTGCCTCATCACACTGGTGTGCCTTGAGAAACTCTCGGGTGCCTCGTCACACTGCTGTGCCTTTAGAAACTCTCAGGGGTGCCTCATCACACTGGTGTGCCTTCAAAAACTCTCAGGGGTGCCTCGTCACACTGGTGTGCCTTGAGAAACTCTCAGGGGTGCCGCAAAACTTTACCTAATCTTTTTTTAACTCACTTGTAAACGTGACAAAATGAACATGGGACTTTGGCTTAGGAGCACCTGTGGTGCTGGCACCAGAGATGGGCAGCATTTCTGTTGATATATTTGAAATATGTATTTCAATTACTTCTGAGTATTTTGTAACAAGATGCTTTTGAGAGCTGTAATTTGTATTTTCAAGACTAGACTTGACCCCATAACAAGGCCAAAAATAATACCCAGTGTGCTTTGCAGTTCATTTTTCACACAAACATTTAAATTTTGGTCATTTAGCAGACACTCTTATCCAGAGTGACTTAATTAAGGTAGTCAACTAAGGTAGTTAAACAATAACATACAGTATCACAGTCATAGCAAGTAAAAAGGTTCTGTAAATGTTGCTGAGAATGTTGTTGCTGTTTGGGACAGATACTTGCAAAAAAAATGTTTTATTGAACTTGGCAAGTTAGTTAAGAACAAATTATTATTTACAATGACGGCCTACACCGTCCAAACCCATTTTGAAATGCAGAAAACCTTTACAAACCGCTGGTCTCTCTCACCTTTACTATTTTACCGGAGCTAGGCCTACATGGTTTTCTTTCTATTGGATATTTACGGGACGCTCTTAAAGGGGTACACACAAATGAACCGTCTTGAGTAAGGAACTATGAAAATAGTTCAAATAAACCTATTTAAATTCATTTAATCGATTCATTTTTTGGGTCACAGGAAATTGATGATTTGCAGTATGGATCAGATGAGATGGAGGTCATTACCACTAAATGCATTATTGGGAAAAGTTTAGGTGTGCCACAGAATGTTTTATCCCATCAAAAAGGTTAGGAACCGCTGGCTAGAGTACAGAGATGAACCACTGGCTAGAGTACAGAGATGAACCACTGGCTAGAGTACAGAGATGAACCACTGGCTAGAGTACAGAGATGAACCACTGGCTAGAGTACAGAGATGAACCACTGGCTAGAGTACAGAGATGAACCACTGGCTAGAGTACAGAGATGAACCACTGGCTAGAGTACAGAGATGAACCACTGGCTAGAGTACAGAGATGAACCACTGGCTAGAGTACAGAGATGAACCACTGGCTAGAGTACAGAGATGAACCACTGGCTAGATAGAGTACAGAGATGAACCACTGGCTAGAGTACAGAGATGAACCACTGGCTAGATAGAGTACAGAGATGAACCACTGGCTAGAGTACAGAGATGAACCACTGGCTAGATAGAGTACAGAGATGAACCACTGGCAAGAGTACAGAGATGAACCATTGGCTAGAGTACAGAGATGAACCACTGGCTAGAGTACAGAGATGAACCACTGGCTAGAGTACAGAGATGAACCACTGGCTAGAGTACAGAGATGAACCCTGGCTAGAGTACAGAGATGAACCACTGGCTAGAGTACAGAGATGAACCACTGGCTAGAGTACAGAGATGAACCACTGGCTAGAGTACAGAGATGAACCACTGGCTAGAGTACAGAGATGAACCACTGGCTAGAGTACAGAGATGAACCACTGGCTAGAGTACAGAGATGAACCACTGGCTAGAGTACAGAGATGAACCACTGGCTAGAGTACAGAGATGAACCACTGGCTAGAGTACAGAGATGAACCACTGGCTAGAGTACAGAGATGAACCACTGGCTAGAGTACAGAGATGAACCACTGGCTAGAGTACAGAGATGAACCACTGGCTAGAGTACAGAGATGAACCACTGGCTAGAGTACAGAGATGAACCACTGGCTAGAGTACAGAGATGAACCACTGGCTAGAGTACAGAGATGAACCACTGGCTAGAGTACAGAGATGAACCACTGGCTAGAGTACAGAGATGAACCACTGGCTAGAGTACAGAGATGAACCACTGGCAAGAGTACAGAGATGAACCATTGGCTAGAGTACAGAGATGAACCACTGGCTAGAGTACAGAGATGAACCACTGGCTAGAGTACAGAGATGAACCACTGGCTAGAGTACAGAGATGAACCCTGGCTAGAGTACAGAGATGAACCACTGGCTAGAGTACAGAGATGAACCACTGGCTAGAGTACAGAGATGAACCATTGGCTAGAGTACAGAGATGAACCACTGGCTAGAGTACAGAGATGAACCACTGGCTAGATAGAGTACAGAGATGAACCACTGGCTAGAGTACAGAGATGAACCACTGGCTAGATAGAGTACAGAGATGAACCACTGGCTAGAGTACAGAGATGAACCACTGGCTAGATAGAGTACAGAGATGAACCACTGGCTAGAGTACAGAGATGAACCACTGGCTAGATAGAGTACAGAGATGAACCACTGGCTAGAGTACAGAGATGTAATGGAAATGTTACTGTGTGAGTCAGACCTAGGTTCAAATACTATTTCAAATAAGTCTTTGAAAATCATTTCAAATAATAGGCTATTTATCTGAAATGCTTTGAAAATACTTTAAAATACTTCCAATTGAAGTAGTTAATTCGGACCACATTAGCTGAAAATGCTCAAATGCACAGAAAATAATTATTTAAATAACAAATATTCAAATACAAGAGCAACTTACAATTAGTGCATGCATAATGGTGAAAGAATCCTTAATGGTGAAAAAACCACATACGTTTGCGAAATTACAACAATTGTTTGTTGCTGCAAAGAATGAACACTATTTTTTCAGCCTCTGATGTCATTGCCCACGCAACAGTAGTGCACAATGTGTACTGCAGTGTTGTTTTACTGGGTTGTTGGGTTGTGCAACACTCCTCACCTCTGCTTTGTCAACCAAACAAAACCGATAACAACGTCCGTAGGGCGAGTACTTGGGGGGGTGTTATTCAGATACTCTTTGAATAGGAAGTGTGTGTGTGTGTGTAACATCGCTCTTTAACCTTAGCTTCTATACCGACACACACTCACTCTTACGTACACATGTCTGAGGAACAGATGGGGAAGAGTGTCACTGTCACTACAGACTCTCTCTGTCCATATGTATGTTTTTCATCTCTGTCTGCTTACCGTACAGCTCAAAATAACCAGGAATCAGCCAGCTCCTCTCTCTCTCTCTCTCTCTCTGATCACTGTGTCATTGCAGATCTCACACATTGACATGCATCTTACCTACCAAAACACACCTTAAACTAGCCAGTTATGTACAAAAAAATTATCTAAAGTTTTGGATATGATTGTTTTTGGAGCCCAGTTCCATTCTGACCATGCCTGATGAGTTTTGTGTTGACAGTGTGTAGGGTCGTAAACCCATTTCTCTCATCTCTGAATGTCTCTGTTGTTTTCTGGTTACATCTACACCATGATGACAGCTCTCAGGAACATTTAACAGCTTTCCTCTCTCTCAAACTCTCTCACTCTCTCTCAAACTCTTTCTTTCTCAAACTGTATCTCTCTATCTCTGTCTCTCAAACTCTCTCTCTCTCTTTCCCCTAGCTGAGTGCTCTGGGAGGAGAGAACGAGAGATTGCGTCTGCAGCTGGAGGAGGAGAGAGCAGAGCGCAGACGAATGATACCGCCAACCAACCACCGGAGGGGTACCTCCCTCCTTCCCCTCTCCCTCACCCACGGGTCTTCCTCCTCCCTTCCCTCCCTCTCCCCCTCTCTGGATAGAGACACAGGATACCCTCCCCCTGCCTCCCACCTTTCCCCCTTCCCTTTTCACCACCCCCCCAGCCACAGCCCCAGTCCCAGGCCAGGGGAGAAGGACAGTGCCCTGACCCGAGCAGAGTTGAGCGTGGCTGGGCCGCGGGAGCCAGGCGAGGCCCAGGCTGTTAATGAGGCCTACTGGGTGAGGAGGGTGGGAGAACTATCAGTACAGTTGCAGGACAGAGAGCTCTACTGGTCAGGTAGGATCAACCACCTCGCTACAGAGATACGACAGACCAAGGACGCTTCGCCCCTCACCTGACCTCCCGCTGACCTCTAAACCCTGTTCCCTGTATGACCCTGTTCCCTGTATGACCCTGTTCCCTGTTCACTGTATGACTGTGTACCATGTGCTGCAAATGTTGACATTTACATCTATTTTGAGTTTGCGCGTCATTTGTGGTTAGTGTGAGTGTGTGTGCATGTTCCTGCACTCATATAGTGCCTTGTAACATGGAGACTATTGTAGTAATATTGATCGTTATTGTTGTCTCTCTGAGTTCCAGTTTGATAATGAATCCAAATTTTTAAAAAATCCCGTTTTATGTTTAAAGTTGTCACTGAAAGCCAGATAGTTGTCACTGAAAGCCAGATAGTTGTCACTGTAGGCCAGATAGTTGTCACTGAAAGCCAGATAGTTGTCACTGAAAGCCAGATAGTTGTCACTGAAAGCCAGATAGTTGTCACTGAAAGCCAGATAGTTGAGACTGTAGGCCAGATAGTTGTCACTGTAGGCCAGATAGTTGTCACTGTAGGCCAGATAGTTGTCACTGTAGGCCAGATAGTTGAGACTGTAGGCCAGATAGTCGAGACAGTAGGCCAGATAGTTGTCACTGTAGGCCAGATAGTTGTCACTGTAGGCCAGATAGTTGTCACTGTAGGCAAGATAGTTGTCACTGAAGGCCAGGTAGTTGTCACTGTAGGCCAGATAGTTGTCACTGAAGGTCAGATAGTTGTCACTGAAGGTCAGATAGTTGTCACTGAAGGCCAGATAGTTGTCACTGTAGGCAAGATAGTTGTCACTGAAGGCCAGGTAGTTGTCACTGTAGGCCAGATAGTTGTCACTGAAGGCCAGGTAGTTGTCACTGTAGGCCAGATAGTTGTCACTGAAGGTCAGATAGTTGTCACTGAAGGCCAGATAGTTGTCACTGTAGGCAAGATAGTTGTCACTGAAGGTCAGATAGTTGTCACTGAAGGCCAGATAGTTGTCACTGTAGGCTAGATTGTTGTCACTGTAGGCCAGATAGTTGTCACTGAAGGTCAGATAGTTGTCACTGTAGGCCAGATAGTTGTCACTGTAGGTCAGACAGTTGAGACTGTAGGCCAGATAGTTGAGACTGTAGGCCAGATAGTTGAGACTGTAGTCCAGATAGTCGAGACTGTAGTCCAGATAGTCGAGACTGTAGGCCAGATAGTCGAGACTGTAGTCCAGATAGTTGTCACTGTAGGCCAGATAGTTGAGACTGTAGGCCAGATAGTTGAGACTGTAGGCCAGATAGTTGAGACTGTAGGCCAGATAGTCGAGACTGTAGTCCAGATAGTCGAGACTGTAGGCCAGATAGTTGAGACTGTAGGCCAGATAGTTGAGACTGTAGGCCAGATAGTTGAGACTGTAGGCCAGATAGTCGAGACTGTAGGCCAGATAGTCGAGACTGTAGGCCAGATAGTCGAGACTGTAGGCCAGATAGTCGAGACTGTAGGCCAGATAGTCGAGACTGTAGGCCAGATAGTTGAGACTGTAGGCCAGATAGTTGAGACTGTAGGCCAGATAGTTGAGACTGTAGGCCAGATAGTCGAGACTGTAGGCCAGATAGTCGAGACTGTAGGCCAGATAGTCGAGACTGTAGGCCAGATAGTCGAGACTGTAGGCCAGATAGTTGTCACTGTAGGCCAGATAGTTGAGACTGTAGGCCAGATAGTTGAGACTGTAGGCCAGATAGTTGAGACTGTAGTCCAGATAGTCGAGACTGTAGTCCAGATAGTCGAGACTGTAGGCCAGATAGTCGAGACTGTAGGCCAGATAGTCGAGACTGTAGGCCAGATAGTCGAGACTGTAGGCCAGATAGTCGAGACAGTAGGCCAGATAGTTGTCACTGTAGGCCAGATAGTTGTCACTGTAGGCAAGATAGTTGTCACTGAAGGCCAGGTAGTTGTCACTGTAGGCCAGATAGTTGTCGCTGTAGGCCAGATAGTTGAGACTGTATGCCAGATAGTTTTGACATGGAAGCCAGTGTTGGCTAAACAAGACCCACATGTGACAGAAAGGGAGGGAGGGATTCACTGTGGGATTCACTGTGATAATGATAATGGCTGAACACATAACATGATCTTTCCTCAGACCTCTCTCTTTCCCACTGTCTAGTCAAAGAGAAACATTGAGGCGTGCAGCCACAGACTCATTCCTTCTCTCTCTCAAATCAATTCAATCCAAGGGGCTTTATTGGCATGAGAAACATATGTTTACATTGCCAAAGCAAGTGAAATAGATAATAAATAAAAGTGGAATAAACAATAAAAAATTAGTAGTAAACATTACCCTATCTCTGTCTCTCTCTCTCTTTCTTTCTCTCTCAGGATTCTACATTTTAATGAGGCAGAGCTTGGCTTGTTAGTGGTATCGCTGTCACAGTCAAAAATACACCGCTTTTATGCACCAACACACACATACACACACACACACGCACATGCTCTCACACACATATAGACTCTTACACACCAGAGCACAGTCATTAAAAGTGAAACCACAGGCCTTTAAAGGACTCCCAGGCCCAAACTAAGGCAGCTGCGCGACGGTGAAAAGAGTCCCCTGGAAACAACGATGGGAATTATCATTTGTTGTTGTTGAAAAACCAGTGAGGTTTTACAGAGGTTAAGCTTGTCTTTGATCTGTTTTTAACTGGCTTTAGCTCTGTGGAGGGATTATTCAGACATCTTCACACACTTACAGTAGACACAGGCTCTGACATGTATGTTCTACACAGGAAGCTCATTTGACAAAGAGTTTGTTCTCTCATCCCCTAACTTCCCACCCTTCATTTACTAAATGAATATGTCTAGTTACGACTGGCTGACAGTGTGTGTTTCACTTATACATGTGTGTGTGTGTATCTGTGTGTGTGGTCTTCTAGAAATCTGTGGTACACCTACAAAATATTGCCACTCACTATTTTATTTTCATCCCAAATTAGCCCTGGTCTGTTTGTGGAGATTGTGGCCCTCTGTCTGAGAGAGAGGGGGATGTTGATGCTTATATGAATGATGGTTATGATTACCAGGCATTATTTTATTTTGGATCCTCACAAGAGTTGCCCATCTGAACTAGCATCAGTATCGTAAATGGCCTTTGTTGAAGGATCTGCACTGGCTATGCATAGGCAATCCTTAGGTGGGCATCCAAAATGGCACCCTAGTCCTTTATAGTACACAATTTTTGACCAGAAGTGGCTATAAAGGTTTCTCCTCATACAGGGGACACTAGCTGATGTATATTGTCTGTTCTCTTAGGGGACTATCTTAGTAGAGGACTGGAAGCAATAAGCTGAGTAGCAGATACTGAACACTCCTTGTTATTAGAAACATAATGGCCAATGGGAAATGATCAGGAAATGAGAATGGATGTGAATAATAGTCAACTTGTCCTTTTTAAAGGGGAACATTATGAGCCTTGCACAGCTTTGTGTTTCTCCTATAAGTGTGTGTGTGTGTGTGTGTGTGTGTGTGTGTGTGTGTGTGTGTGTGTGTGTGTGTGTGTGTGTGTGTGTGTGTGTGTGTGTGTGTGTGTGTGTGTTAAATTGACTCCTTGAGACTGAAGGGCATAAACAGTCAATTTTTCTGATGCCCATGTGGATCTGATGGGACTGTTAATGAAGACAGAGGGACTGTTTATCTGACTGTTTATCTGACTGTCTGTCTGTCTCCCTGTTTGTCTGTCTGTCTCTCTGCTTGTCTGTCTGTCTCTCTGTTTGTCTGTCTGTCTCTCTGTTCTGTTTGTCTGTCTCTCTGTTTGTCTGACTGTCTCTCAATTTGTCTTATGGTTTGTCCGACTGTCTTTGTTTATCTGACTGGCTCTCCGTTTGTTTGTCTGACTGTCTTTGTTTGTCTGACTGGCTCTCTGTTTGTCTGACTGTCTTTGTTTGTCTGACTGGCTCTCTGTTTGTCTGACTGTCTCTCTGTTTGTCTGACTGTCTTTGTTTGTCTGACTGGCTCTCTGTTTGTCTGACTGGCTCTCTGTTTGTCTGACTTGCTCTCTGTTTGTCTGACTTGCTCTCTGTTTGTCTGACTGGCTCTCTGTTTGTCTGACTGTCTTTGTTTGTCTGACTGTCTTTGTTTGTCTGACTGTCTTTGTTTGTCTGACTGTCTTTGTTTGTCTGACTGGCTCTCTGTTTGTCTGACTGTCTTTGTTTGTCTGACTGGCTCTCTGTTTGTCTGACTGGCTCTCTGTTTGTCTGACTTGCTCTCTGTTTGTCTGACTTGCTCTCTGTTTGTCTGACTTGCTCTCTGTTTGTCTGACTTGCTCTCTGTTGGTCTGACTGGCTCTCTGTTTGTCTGACTGTCTTTGTTTGTCTGTCTGTCTCTGTGTTTGTCTGACTGGCTCTCTGTTTGTCTGACTGTCTCCCGGTTTCTCTGACTGTCTCTCGGTTTCTCTGACTGTCTTCCGGTTTCTCTGACTGTCTCTCTGTTTCTCTGACTGTCTCTCGGTTTCTCTGACTGTCTTCCGGTTTCTCTGACTGTCTCTCTGTTTCTCCGACTGTCTCTGACTGTCTTCCGGTTTCTCTGACTGTCTCTCTGTTTCTACGACTGTCTCTCTGTTTCTACGACTGTCTCTCTGTTTCTACGACTGTCTCTCTGTTTCTTTGACTGTCTCTCTGTTTCTTTGACTGTCTCTCGGTTTCTCTGACTGTCTCCCGGTTTCTCTGACTGTCTCCCGGTTTCTCTGACTGTCTTCCGGTTTCTCTGACTGTCTCTCTGTTTCTCCGACCGTCTCTCTGTTTCTTTGACTGTCTCTCTGTTTCTTTGACTGTCTCTCTGTTTCTTTGACTGTCTCTCGGTTTCTCTGACTGTCTCCCGGTTTCTCTGACTGTCTCTCGGTTTCTCTGACTGTCTCTCTGTTTCTCCGACTGTCTCTGTTTCTTTGACTGTCTCTCGGTTTCTCTCGGTTTCTCTGACCGTCTCTCTGTTTCTCTGACTGTCTCTCTGTTTCTCTGACTGTCTCTCGGTTTCTCTCGGTTTCTCTGACCGTCTCTCTGTTTCTCTGACTGTCTCTCTGTTTCTCTGACTGTCTCTCGGTTTCTCTCGGTTTCTCTGACCGTCTCTCTGTTTCTCTGACTGTCTCTCTGTTTCTCTGACTGTGTCTCTGTTTCTCTGGCTTTCTCCCGGTTTCTCTGACTGTCTCCCAGTTTCTCTGACTGTCTCCCGATTTCTCTGACTTTCTCCCAGTTTTTCTGGATGCGTCTCAGTTTCTCTGACTGTCTCTCTGTTTCTCTGACTGTCTCCCTTTTTCACTGACCATCTCCCTGTTTGTCTGACTCATAAAGAGATAGAGGGAAAGAACGGTAGACATAGGAGGGGACAAGCCAGAGGTGGAAGAGGACAGAGAGAATAGAGGGAGGGAAGAGCAGAGGGATAGAGGAACAGAATGTATGCCAGGGTAAGATTATTGTTCTTATCAGCATGCTCCAGAACCTGTGTGTGTGTGTCCCTAATGGGGCAGTGTGGGGGGAAATGAGGCCTGGCCTGATGGAGGCTGATTACCCATCGACTCTACACACATCAAAGAAAGAGAGGGAAGGCGGGAGAGGAGGAGGAGGGGGAGAAGAGAGGGGAGAGATGAAGGTTAAAGTCACCATCACCTCCTCTCTCCCTGGGACCCCAGACACTGCCACACACAGCCACCATTTTATTCAACCTTGACAGATTGGGCTTTCAGGGGAAAAGGGGATGAGGAGAGGAAGGAGGGGTGATGAACGGACAGAGAGATGGAGGAAGAAGGGGGAGGAGGAAGGGTGAAGGGACAGAGATTCCACAGACCTTCATTCTCCATATTAGAGAAATAATTCAATGAAACTTCTGTTAACGACGTCTGAGGGAAGTCCTGTTACTTATGACTGTAGGAATTATACCAGCCACACACACACCACAATTTGTCTGCCAGGTGTCTTGTCCTTCCTGACCCTGCTGAGGGTAGAGAGTGAGAGACTGGTGACAGAGGATGGTTGCCTGGTGTCCTTGTTTGAAATTGAAAATGTGAGATAGTCTATTTCCCTACATCACCCTCCTCTCACCCCTGGTACTCCCACCTTCAAGCCCATCCCATCCCCCCTCCTTAATTTTCAAAAAAACATATTAAAATTCAGAGGGTCAATATTTCTTCCTTACCTCCCCCCCAAACCCCACACCTAAACCCCCCCACGTCCCCCTTGTTTTATTCAAAAACAGACTCCCCACTCCCACATCTCCTATCTTCCCCTTTTATACAAGTCAGAGTATGTTTCCTTTTTGCAGCCCCAGAACCCCAAACCTTCTCCCGTCTCTCCCATTTATCAGAAAGAACCCCAAACCTTCTCCCGTCTCTCCCATTTATCAGAAAGAACCCCAAACCTTCTCCCGTCTCTCCCATTTATCAGAAAGAACCCCAATAGCCCTCTACCATTTCCTCTCTCTCTCTCTCTCTCTCTCTCTCTCTCTCTCTCTCTCTCTCTCCATCTCTCTCAGTTCATTACCATATATAGTATACAAGATGGCGCTGAAGGTAATCTCCACTCGCTGGATGACAAAATGGAGGTCTGCACCCTGTCATCATCAGCGAAGCCTCACTGATGTGTGTCACGTCTTGGTGTGACAGCCACGCAAGCCATGAAAGACACACACAGGCGGCAGCATTATACTGACCACGTAAACATAGAATCTGTAATCAGGTCTGACATATTGAGGCAAAACGCTCCCATCTCATCTGACAGCCACACACGCACAGAGAGAACAGCATAACAGTTCAGATGGAAATAGACATTGTCAGTTTTCTGAATGTATTCTAAGGATGTATCGTGGTCCCTAATGTATATGCCATTTGTTAGTGTTGCTGTTTGAATACATTAGCGTGGTTTTAGATGTGGGTTTGTAGGGGGAAGCGCAGGGAAGAGACTCTGGTGTGTTTATCATGGCATATCACACATGATTTAGATACTACCACAACCACTCTCTGTGTGTCTTCAGGCTGAAGACAGAAATGTGTAGCATCAACATGTTCAAACTTTAAGCCTCATTGGGTAGACTGGTAGTGTATGCCACTGGTGTGTCATCACCAGAATACAACAGAACACATCATCCTCTTTCAAAGAAGGTCGTGTTCCTTTCCTTCGTTTTGTTCATTCACTCGTCCTGGGTGAGTATCATGTTCAGTACGACAGTTATCTACTTCATGTTCAGTTGTAAGTCAAAGCAAACAAAACGTTGTTGAGCTCCTCCAGCAGTACTTAACACAACAACGATGAGAACACGAAATAAAGATCAACCGTATCAAATGTGGAGAGGGTGAAAACCACCCAAACTGTCACGGAAAGTTGTCATGTAGTGTTATTCATTTACAAATGCAATTATTGTTCTTCACTTCGCAGTCTTGTTAAGTGACAAGCAAGGAGATCCTCCATGACGGTGTGGAAGAATTCGACTAAACTGGATCTGAGAGAGTCTGTTCCCATACAGACTGGACCAGACTGGGGATGACACATCTCACACCTACTAATGCAGCATCTCTGCTTATTGTCTCTCTGATGTCTGGTACAGGAGTGGGGGAATGGGGAGAGGGAGAGAAAGAGATCGGTGGGAGAGAGAGGAGAAAGAAGGATGGGAGAGAGTGGAGGGGGAGAGGCATTCTCAGGGGATGTAAGTCTAAGCTCTGAGTTTGTCACAAGTAGTGGCCCTGTCAAGGTTCTGTGAATCACAAACCCTTTGGTGTTAATAGGCAGATGAAGAAAATAAACTAAGCAGGTCTTTATTAGGCTTCTACCTTTCCCATTTATTTATCTATTTTATTTATTTATCAAGCTACCTCTGTTTTGCCACATTGTCTTGCAAAATGTTTTTTATGCTCCCTCTCTCTCCCTCTCTCTTTCTCTCTCCCTCTCTCCCCCTCTCTCTCTCTCTTCCTCTCTCCCCCTCTCTCTTTCTCTCTCTTTGTCTGTCTTTCTCATTTTTAAAAGGCACTTTATTTACCGACCCAGGGGAATGCTACATTATGCATTAACCTGTGCCATTATACATTCATTTATGTGTGCTTCTGCCTTTATGCAAATGCACTTTATGATTAAACAAATTGTTTTTCTGTTTGGGTGTGTGTTTGTTGAGTGTTGGCTGGTGACATTCATGTATGGTGCGTGCTTGTGCGCACGTGTGCGTGTGTGTGCGCGTGCGTGCGTTGGGTGTGTGCGTTGGTGCGTCCGTGCCCGCGCGTTTGATATACTGTATTATACTTAGTGTACTTTTATATTATTCATTTATTTTAAATAAGTACCAAAACATACCAAATGTGTAGGCTCCTTAAGGACAGAGCTATCAGAACTAATTATCAGAACCACAATCAGGTTCCCCTATCCCCCTCCTGCCCCTCTTTCCCTCTGTCTCTCTTTCTCTATCCCCCTCCTGCCCCTCTTTCCCTCTGTCTCTCTCTGTTCCTCTCTCTTCCCCTATCCCCCTCCTACCCCTCTTTCCCTCTGTCTCTCTCTGTTCCTCTCTCTTCCCCTATCCCCCTCCTGCCCCTCTTTCCCTCTGTCTCTCTCTGTTCCTCTCTCTTTCCCTATCCCCCTCCTGCCCCTCTTTCCCTCTGTCTCTCTCTGTTCCTCTCTCTTCCCCTATCCCCCTCCTGCCCCTCTTTCCCTCTGTCTCTCTCTGTTCCTCTCTCTTCCCCTATCCCCATCCTGCCCCTCTTTCCCTCTGTCTCTCTCTGTTCCTCTCTCTTTCCCTATCCCCCTCCTGCCCCTCTTTCCCTCTGTCTCTCTCTGTTCCTCTCTCTTTCCCTATCCCCCTCCTGCCCCTCTTTCCCTCTGTCTCTCTCTGTTCCTCTCTCTTCCCCTATCCCCCTCCTGCCCCTCTTTCCCTCTGTCTCTCTCTGTTCCTCTCTCTTCCCCTATCCCCCTCCTGCCCCTCTTTCCCTCTGTCTCTCTCTGTTCCTCTCTCTTCCCCTATCCCCCTCCTGCCCCTCTTTCCCTCTGTCTCTCTCTGTTCCTCTCTCTTCCCCTATCCCCCTCCTGCCCCTCTTTCCCTCTGTCTCTCTCTGTTCCTCTCTCTTCCCCTATCCCCCTCCTGCCCCTCTTTCCCTCTGTCTCTCCCCCATGCAGCAGTTAGAGATGGGTGTGTAGTGGAGCCTGTTAGTGGGCTCTGTTAGTGTCCAGGAAACCAGCCCTTCACTCTTTGGTTTATGCTACCTCCTACCAAGGGAGGAGGGCCTCTTGTTTTGTGTGTGTGTGTGTGTGTGTGTGTGTGTGTGTGTGTGTGTGTGTGTGTGTGTGTGTGTGTGTGTGTGTGTGTGTGTGTGTGTGTGTGTGTGTGTGTGTGTGTGTGTGTGTGTGTGAGAGAGAGAGAGACAGAATGTGTGAGATTAAAGCTGGTCCCCTGTAAGGATGATTTTAATGAAGTAGCTTTATGAAATAGTGATTGTAATCATGGCAACACATGCATGTTATATTGCATTTTTAATAAAGGACATGAACACTCCAGAATATTTCCTGCTAATTCTGAGATGTTGCATTTGCCTAAGACATGCTTGGATTCTGTAGTAACAGAATAATTTATAACAACAAATGCTACATTTTACAAAGTACTCAAATTAAATGTGACCAGCACTTAAATATGTACTGCTAGGACATACAATATGCATGAAGTTATGCAAATGTTGTGGGGTGGTGGGAAAAGACTTGGGGCTGAACTTGTCAGCTGGGTTTATCAAACATATGAGTTTGAGTAGAGTCAGCTATGAGTATGTTAGGATTTCTTGTTAGTCTTTGTCCTAATGGTTAATGTTAGCAGAATGGTTGCTCACTGATTCTAACTGAGTCTAGCTCACCGGCGCACACACATACAATGTGCGGTACGGCAGAGACACTGAGAACATCTTGAACTGTTGTGATTCATGAATACACGCTGAAAGGGTAAACATTTGATATTTATTCTTAACACTGTCTGAGAGTTACTCTGATGAGCACTGTCAGAGAAAAACCCTGATGAAGGCTTAAAGACAATTTGTTGGTTCAACTTGTGTCAATAAAGAAGCTTTTTTATTTAATAATATTGTCCTCCAAGTGTTGCTGAATCTCCTCTCTACTTCAGTCTGTTCCTCAATTCATGCACCTTGGTTGGAAAGCAAGATAACGGCAGTGACCCTTCGCTTTGTCAGTTCCGGTCAGATATTATGTTAAAAATAAATAATGCTTTGTTTTAAAGGTCCAATGCAGCCATTTTTATCTAAATATCAAATAATTTTGGGGAAACAATTATCTACCTTACTGTGATTGTTTTCAATTGAAATTGTCTAAAATAAACCAAAATGGCTTCTCAGCAAAGGGCAATTTCTCAAGCAAGACTTTAGCTAGGACTGTCTCCGAGGTGTCTTGAGTGGGGAGGAGAAAACTGAAAACGACCTGTTATTGGCAGAGTGGTTTGGAACTCTCTTATTGGTCTATTAAAGACATGCTCCGGAACTTTGGCTACTAGTACGTTTTTTTTTTTTAACTTCCCACTTTGGGCTGACTGTCAGTGTGTACATGTATAACCTATGAGCAGAATTACTGTTTTTCTACGAAATCCCTAGTTTGAAAGGGACAGTTTTCCCTGCATTTTATCCCACGTGGGTCGGCCCACTACCAATCGAGTTTCAGCCAGTGAACTTCAGCCCTTCGCTATTTGAATGACATCTAGGAAGATGCACACACAGCAGAGCGAGAGAGAGAGAGCAATGAGACGGTGCAGATATCTGCACATATGTGACGTAATATACCATTTTCGGGGACCACTTTTGGCTCATGAGCGTTGCTTTCAACTACTGGCTAAAAAATATCCAAAGTACCAGAGAATCTCTTTAACTGATTTTTCAAACATCTGACACTAAAAGGGCATTATCATAATTTTAACAATTTCACAGTATTATTCCAACAGCATAGTGTAGAAATATGTATATACACTGCTCAAAAAAATAAAGGGAACACTTAAACAACACAATGTAACTCCAAGTCAATTACACTTCTGTGAAATCAAACTGTCCACTTAGGAAGCAACACTGATTGACAATAAATTTCACATGCTGTTGTGCAAATGGAATAGACAACAGGTGGAAATTTT
The DNA here is from genome assembly GCF_023373465.1 of Oncorhynchus keta. Lineage (NCBI taxonomy): Eukaryota > Metazoa > Chordata > Actinopteri > Salmoniformes > Salmonidae > Oncorhynchus > Oncorhynchus keta. The sequence continues at coordinate 64,560,762 of NC_068448.1, forward strand.
AGGCAATTAGCAAGACACCCCCAATAAAGGAGTGGTTCTGCAGGTGGTGACCACAGACCACTTCTCAGTTCCTATGCTTACTGGCTGATGTTTTGGTCACTTTTGAATGCTGGCGGTGCTTTCACTCTAGTGGTAGCATGAGACGGAGTCTACAACCCACACAAGTGGCTCAGGTAGTGCAGCTCATCCAAGATGGCACATCAATGCGAGCTGTGGCAAGAAGGTTTGCTGTGTCTGTCAGCGTATGTGTCCAGAGCATGGAGGCGCTACCAGGAGACAGGCCAGTACATCAAGGAGACGTGGAGGAGGCCGTAGGAGGGCAACAACCCGGCAGCAGGACCGCTACCTCCGCCTTTGTGCAAGGAGGAGCACTGCCAAAGCCCTGAAAAATGACCTCCAGCAGGCCACAAATGTGCATGTGTCTGCTCAAACGGTCAGAAACAGACTCCATGAGGGTGGTATGAGGGCCCGACGTCCACATGTGGGGGTTGTGCTTACAGCCCAACACCGTGCAGGACGTTTGGCATTTGCCAGAGAACACCAAGATTGGCAAATTCGCCACTGGTGCCCTGTGCTCTTCACAGATGAAAGCAGGTTCACACTGAGCACATGTGACAGACGTGACAGAGTCTGGAGACGCCGTGAAGAGCGTTCTGCTGCCTGCAACATCCTCCAGCATGACCGGTTTGGCGGTGGGTCAGTCATGGTGTGGGGTGGCATTTCTTTGGGGGGCCGCACATCCTACCATGTGCCTGCCAGAGATAGCCTGACTGCCATTAGGTACCGAGATGAGATCCTCAGACCCCTTGTGAGACCATATGCTGGTGCGGTTGGCCCTGGGTTCCTCCTAATGCAAGACAATGCTAGACCTCATGTGGCTGGAGTGTGTCAGCAGTTCCTGCAAGAGGAAGGCATTGATGCTATGGACTGGCCCGCCCGTTCCCCAGACCTGAATCCAATTGAGCACATCTGGGACATCATGTCTCGCTCCATCCACCAACGCCACGTTGCACCACAGACTGTCCAGGAGTTGGCGGATACTTTAGTCCAGGTCTGGGAGGAGAGCCCTCAGGAGACCATCCGCCACCTCATCAGGAGCATGTCCAGGTGTTGTAGGGAGGTCATACAGGCACGTGGAGGCCACACACACTACTGAGCCTCATTTTGACTTGTTTTAAGGACATTACATCAAAGTTGGATCAGCCTGTAGTGTGGTTTTCCACTTTAATTTTGAGTGTGACTCCAAATCCAGACCTCCATGGGTTGATAAATTTGATTTCCATTGATAATTTTTGTGTGATTTTGTTGTCAGCACATTCAACTATGTAAAGAAAAAAGTATTTAATAAGAATATTTCATTCATTCAGATCTAGGATGTGTTATTTTAGTGTTCCCTTTATTTTTTTGAGCAGTGTATATAAAGTAGGAAAATCCAGTTTTTTTACTGCACTGGACCTTTAAAATGTTTGTCTCTGAGGTTACTGGGCCATGTTCCATTTCTGAACGAATTTCCTCTCAAGCTTAGTCTTCAAAGGGTTCATGGCTCAAATTCCATGTTTGACATGGTAACAATATCTACTTCAAACTATAAAGTCCTTTACATCCCCACTTCTGTTTATCTTTCTCTTTTTAATTACCCACTGACATTAATTTATGCCTTCCCCTTTTATCGCTAATCGTTTACAAGCCCAGTATCATCGTGGTAATATTACAGAATTATAAAATACATTCCCTCTCGTTAATTAGGTTGTTCTTTTTAATTAGTGTGATTGTGGTGAATTGGCCAGTTTAACGAGGGGAAACGCAGGCCAATGGAGCAGCACTGTTTGGATAGATCGATTGTGGCTAACAGCGCCCTCTATGTCTCAGTGAAGAGATAGCATCTCTCTGCTTGACTTACTCCCTGTATTCTATATCAGACAAAAAAACAACATAAGATACTTTTAAATAAGCATCTTATTGATGATTATCATAATTAAGAATATTAGTATTGATAAAGCATCCCTCCTGTCTGGCCATCGTCCGATATTAGACTACACTAAAACTGTAATCTTTATGTACAGTACACTGTCTGATAAAGTGTAAGCCATGTCGCCATAGAGAGCTTTCAGTCCAGAGTGATGTCGCAGGTAAACACACACACCTGTATGTCCACAAACAGTCCTATTGAGGGCCCAGTTCCTCATACAGAGATGGTAATTACAAACCCACGGTTGTCTCCACTATACCATCATACATATTGATCTCGCACTTTCTCCATTTCTCTCTCTTTCTGTATCTCTCGCTTTCTCTCTGTCACCCTCCCAGAAATATTACATTGAACACATGGCTACCACAGGATTGAAGAATGGTGTCATATAGTGTCAGTTTCCTGCCTGTGTGTCAGCCATACTCTACCTTAATATGGCAGCTATTTCTCTTAATAACAACATCTGTTGTCTATATACATATCTGCCATGCCGCGTGCGATGTGCCCAGTAGTGCTTTTGATATTTACTCCCACTGAATGACAGTGGGGGAGAGAGGGATGGTGGAGGAGGAGAGGGATGGGGGGAGGAGAGGGATGGTGGAGGAGGCGAGGGAGAGAGGGATGGTGGAGGAGGAGAGGGAGAGAGGGATGGTGGAGGAGGAGAGGGGGAGGAGAGCGAGAGGGAGGAGAGTGAGAGAGGGATGGGGGAGGAGAGGGAGAGGGGGATGGTGGAGGAGGAGAGGGGTGGAGAAGGAGGAGAGGGGAAAATGGAAACGGTACGTCCCCGGTCGGTGCTTACCATCTCAATGTGCCACAAGGCTAACCGGGAGACATTCCACCCCGCCAAGTAGAATGTTCTATCAGCCTATCAGCATGCAGTGTGTGTGTTCTCTGCTCGGCCCCTAATAATGAGATTATTTCTAGAATTTAGAATGAGGTGGATGTTTAGGATTCTGTCAGTAAGGAAGACAATATCCCAGAGCTGCTCAGAATTCACCTGGTTTACCTCCCAGAGTCTGGGAAGGGAGAGCGAATGATTCATGTAGGCAGCCACTGCTAGATGTCCACACACCATCAACAGAGGTTTACTAACTCACCATCTTGTAGAGGTAAAACATAGATCCCAAATAACATCTCCAGCTAGGTCATCTCCCTACATGATTTAAGGATAATCAGTTTGCAGAAATAAGAGGCAACATCATCTACTTTTAAATGCAGATTCTCCATCTCTCTCAGAAGCCACAAGATATTCCGGTAAAAGAAAACAGACAGACAGGCAGACTGAGGGGAAAAAGCATAGCTGGGATTTTTAATGACTTTCTGCACATTAAAATAATCTGTCATTTCAATTAGTAGGATTGTCATCTGTGAGATGTCTAGTACACTCGTCACCGAACCAACCGCCTCCATTTCCCCCTGCCTCTCACGTTTCACTGTCTGAAAGCTTGTCGTCTGCGCCCCCTCTGGGAGTAAGGCAGGGGTGTCAAAGCGCACCCCTCCCTCCCTACCTAAAAAACAAAGCAGGGTTTCAAGGGAAATTGCTTGACAGCCGCTTGAAAGGCAGTCAGGAACAAGTTATCAGGTGAGGGCTGCCGTTCGCCTCGCAGGGTCATTTCATTACTATTACGTTCTCTCTAACTCAAAGAGAGAAATGAAGGGAGAGAGAGAGAGAGAGAGAGAGAGAGAGAGAGAGAGAGAGGAACCAGAGCTCGCAAAGAAATAAGTTTCAGGAAGTACTTAACTTTTTCCTTTTTTCTATATACCTTTTCTTCTTTCGGGATTTTAAAGTTATTCCTGTCATCTTTTTCTTCCTAGCAGGAATCAATGCAGATGTTTAAAACCAGAGTTGAGCGAAAGTCAACGGTTTGTCTGTTTCCCTCCATCTCTCTGGTCTCATCCTGAAAGAGAAACATGTAGACATAGCATGTATGTTTGATCTGCCCAGCCTTCACTTTCTTTCCCCCTGGGGAAACGCATGCTGAGTGGAGGATGAACGACAGATTTGAAGCGGAGAGAATTTGCCTCTTTGCTTTAACTTCATTCAACTTTTGTTTATTGAAGATTTCTTGACCCACTTTTAAGTTGTTATTCATTCAGTCTAATTGTCTTTGGGGGCTCCTGCTCTTTAAAACCCCACAGTACAGCCAGTCCCACTGACTGGCTCATGTAATGATGTGGATCTGCAGTTGGCCAAAGCGGAGAACAGTATATTATGGTGTGTACTGTATGATGTTGTGATTTTTAATTATGTGCTGATGTGGCCTGATGAATGCTCTCTGGCCTGGCTCTCGTACAGATGAGTTTTCCACAAAGACACACTGATAATATTTCTGAAATGTAGACATTCTTAAGATGGGGGTTTATAATCGGACCCAGATGAGGTCTGCTTCAGATTAGGAACATTGACTCTGCTATCTGTGGGAACACCTCTTTGTGTGTGTGTGTGTGTGTGTGTGTGTGTGTGTGTGTGTGTGTGTGTGTGTGTGTGTGTGTGCGTGCGTGCGTGCGTGCGTGCGTGCGTGCGTGCACACACTATTCTCTGACAAGCAGAGTATCATTATTGTTTTAATGCATTTTTAAATTAGGATAGCCAACTCTTTTCCCTCCGAAAGCTGCTCCCTCTGAAATTGCTTATAAATCTGACATTTGAAATTGGTATAATTGTACAAACTGCTCGTCAGAAAGGAACTTTAGACAATTATGGATCTCCTCTGACCTTGTACAAAATGTTTCCTTGTTGCCAACTACTGCTAATAATGTTCCCAGTTAATATTTGTGTTTTCAGTCTCTCACTATCAAGACAGACTTATGGAAAACACTTGGTTTTACTGCCCTGCTAAGGCACACTTTTACCTGCTATTTATTTACTATGACATTATTTCAAAGAATTCAAAGAACACTAGGCATAACAAATTACAGAACAATGTGTATTTCAATAAATCTATGCTTCAGGGATTGTTTCAATGAAAAATTATAATATTCAATGGCAATTTAATTACTTGCATGCATTATGACATGGATCATTATCATCAATATTATCATACATAATTTAATGTTGATGTAAATACCAGATGCACAGTGAACAGTGAAATCAAATAAAACCTGATGATCAGCCTGGTGCTGGTAGGTGAATCAGCAGCAGCTCTATTCCTATCATCTTCCATGCCTGTAATAGAGCACTATATTATATTCATTAGATTCCTGAACAGGCCATAAAAAGTGATGAAGTCCCCTTATAGATCCATAGGAGATTCCCCCTCTGTGGTAATGACATTACAATGTACCTTTCCTTCCTCAGATCTATCCATCCCATCCCTCACAGGACTATTAAATCTCTCTTTCTCTCTCTCGCTCTCTCTTTTTTTCTTTTTTTTAATCTCTTTCTCTTTTTTCTTTCTTTCTCTCTTTCAGTTATAGGGGTAGGAGAAAGAAGACGGAGGTAAGAGAGAGAAGGGGACTAGGGGAAGAGGGGGTAAGGAAGGAGAAGAAGGATGGAGGGAGAAGGGAAATGGGGAGAGGAGGGGACACATTATCTTTCAGCTGAAAGGACTAAAATGGAGGAAGGAAGGAAAGACAGTAGTCTTAGAGGTTTTTGACAATTTCATTAGCATTGAATCAGGAGCATATTCATATTCGCTCCAAACAACATTTGTTCGTCTCTGTCGGGCTGAAATACAGACACTAAAACATCCTGTATTAATGAAACCTATGTCTTCCATTTTAAAGGCAGAAGTTTGAACAGTTATTACAGGTTAAAAAATAAGTCTGAAAAATACACAGAGCTCTATTCATAGTGAAGAGATGGAGATGAAGTGAGTCTATTGAGAGTAGAGAAGTCCTACATTTTGGTGGTCTGTCATTGTAGAAATAGGGGACAATGTCAAATGAAACACTCCGAGTAGAGCTAAATGAATTAAGCATGGTCAAGGATTATCTGACAATAGAGGTCAATTGATTGCTAGCATTAAAAGTTATGGATAGAGAGAGAATTTAAATTATAATTTTTATTAGGATACCCATTAGCTGACGCCATAACATCAGCTAATCTTCCTGGGGTCCAAAAGAGAGAGGAGGAGAAGGGAGAGAGAGAGGAGCAGAGACCTAGACAAAACTAAGGAAAGTGGAAAGAGAAAGAAAGAGGGAGAGAACGCCAGAAGCTGTCCCATCATAGTTGTCATTCTCCTATCCTCCGACCGGTTTGTCTAATCGCAGATGTGTACTGACAACACGTTTAGTCTCTTCTCACCACCAGTCTATTCATAGCCTATCAAAGCCTTCCCTCTCTCCTCCTTTCATCTTCTCTTCTCTCATCCACCTCTGTCTCGTGTGTCATATTCTATCTTCTCTCGTTTGTATGTCTCACTCACTCGACCCCTCTACAATAGAAGCATTATGTTTTGTGAAAATTACATTTTAGCAGAAACGTTTAGGGTGGCAAACACCTCCCTCTCATAATCTTCTCAAGTGTAGTGGGATGCATGGGGCTGTATTTTCATCCCCTATTGAAGTATGAGGGGTAATGCAATAATACACCCCCTGTAAGACTGTGTGTTTTTAGACCTTTTCAGAGACCGACTAGACATACCTTTACGAGTGTGTGTGTCTGCGCATGTTTCTGCCTGCCTGCGTGTGTGTGTGTGTGTGTCTGCGTGCGTGTGTGGGTCTGTGTGTACATACAGTGTGTGTGTGGATCTGTGTGTACATACAGTGTGTGTGTGTGTCTGCGTGCGTGTGTGGGTCTGTGTGTACATACAGTGTGTGTGTGTGTGGGTCTGTGTGTACATACAGTGTGTGTGTGGGTCTGTGTGTACATACAGTGTGTGTGTGGGTCTGTGTGTACATACAGTGTGTGTGTGGATCTGTGTGTACATACAGTGTGTGTGTGGATCTGTGTGTACATACAGTTGGTGTGTGTGGATCTGTGTGTACATACAGTGTGTGTGTGGGTCTGTGTGTACATACAGTGTGTGTGTGGATCTGTGTGTACATACAGTGTGTGTGTGGGTCTGTGTGTACATACAGTGTGTGTGTGGGTCTGTGTGTACATACAGTGTGTGTGTGGATCTGTGTGTACATACAGTGTGTGTGTGGATCTGTGTGTACATACAGTGTGTGTGTGGATCTGTGTGTACATACAGTGTGTGTGTGGATCTGTGTGTACATACAGTGTGTGTGTGGATCTGTGTGTACATACAGTGTGTGTGTGGATCTGTGTGTACATACAGTGTGTGTGTGTGGATCTGTGTGTACATACAGTGTGTGTGTGTGGATCTGTGTGTACATACAGTGTGTGTGTGGATCTGTGTGTACATACAGTGTGTGTGTGGATCTGTGTGTACATACAGTGTGTGTGTGGATCTGTGTGTACATACAGTGTGTGTGTGGGTCTGTGTGTACATACAGTGTGTGTGTGGATCTGTGTGTACATACAGTGTGTGTGTGGATCTGTGTGTACATACAGTGTGTGTGTGGATCTGTGTGTACATACAGTGTGTGTGTGGATCTGTGTGTACATACAGTGTGTGTGTGGATCTGTGTGTACATACAGTGTGTGTGTGGGTCTGTGTGTACATACAGTGCGTGTGTGGGTCTGTGTGTACATACAGTGCGTGTGTGGGTCTGTGTGTACATACAGTGCGTGTGTGGGTCTGTGTGTACATACAGTGTGTGTGTGGGTCTGTGTGTACATACAGTGTGTGTGTGGATCTGTGTGTACATACAGTGTGTGTGTGGATCTGTGTGTACATACAGTGTGTGTGTGGATCTGTGTGTACATACAGTGTGTGTGTGGATCTGTGTGTACATACAGTGTGTGTGTGGGTCTGTGTGTACATACAGTGTGTGTGTGGATCTGTGTGTACATACAGTGTGTGTGTGGATCTGTGTGTACATACAGTGTGTGTGTGGATCTGTGTGTACATACAGTGTGTGTGTGGGTCTGTGTGTACATACAGTGTGTGTGTGGATCTGTGTGTACATACAGTGTGTGTGTGGATCTGTGTGTCTGCCACTGGTGACAGCCTCAACATCAGCTTTCTTATGCAGAGCCGATACTTCAAAGTAAACACCTGCTAAGAGACATTAGCCGATGTAAACAGGGCCTAATCTCTACTATGTTTAGGTGTGTGTGTGCATGTGCGCGCTTGCGTGTGTGTGTGTTTGGGGGGGATTGCAGGCCTGTCTCCGTTTCTCTCTGTCTCTGCCAGACCTCCTCCTCATGAATAAAACATGAACAAGTCTCATTACATTTCAGTCCCTCTTCTATTGCCACAGAGGCCATATTACACACACACACACACATGCACGCTAGAAGCACAATTTAACATAGGCGTCCTTTCTCACACAATCTTACATGGGGGAAAAAATGATTTGCAGAAGGATGTTATGTGAACTCACAGACAACAGTAAATCTCAGAAAAACACTTTTGTAAAGAAAGGTCAATGGGCGTATGAGATGTGCACCAGCCAGGAGCCAATATCACACCTCCAGCCAAGATAGCCCATTCCTCCTGCCCAAACAAGCCAGTCCACACCACACATTCCCTTTTTACACAGAGAAAGAAAGAGAGGGAGAGAAATAAAGAATGAGAGAGAGGACATTGTAAGGACATCATTTACACACAGTGGCCCTTTTTCTGCTTTTGCCTTAATGACATTCTTTCAAGTTTCTTTGACACTTTCTTCGCCCGCATTCCCCTCCTTCCACCTTTCCCTCTTTCTTTCCCCTCTCTCCTCCCTCTGAGGGGCGAGTCAGAGTCCATCTCTTATCTCTCCCATGTTAAACACAGTCTCCTCTCTCTCTGTCTCTTCCCTCTATCCCCTTGTCTCTTCTCTCTCTCCCTTTCTCTCCCTTGTCTCTCCTTTTTCTGAGCGAGACAATAGGCGTGCAGGATAACCCCGTACTCTAGAATTAATTATCTGTCTCTTTAATAGTGGCTCCGGCTGATTAGCTGCAGCTCTATAGATGGACGTCTGTATTACCATAATATTTGGCAATCTGTGCTAAGCCCTGGTCCCCTGGCCCCGATGGCCCTCAGTCCCTACTGCGGAAGACACAGACACACACTCGCACATACCTCCCCCACACACACTCACACACTGACACACACTCTCTCTCTTTATCTCCCTCTCTCCCCCCTCCCTCCCTCCCTCCTGCGCTACCTGCCAGTCCCAGACTATGAATGTGATTTGAGAAGGGAAATTAGATTTCTCTCGCTCTCTATATGAAGGTGCTGATGACAGTTCATTTGGAGCAGGGATAATTAGGCCTGCTTTCTCTGTATCATTGACTGCACCGATGTGATGGCGGCCCTGATATGGAGTGTTAATATAAACGCTTAGCCAGCTGTGTTGTGAGCTGTGCCAGTCAGAAAGACCTGATGTAGACCTGAGCTTTCTGATTGCCTTTAACTCTCTCTGGCTGGCTCCTTCTCTGTCTCTACCATTCAACCTTTTTCCTGAGTATATATGGTCTATAGTATGTGGTCTACGGTCCCTCTCTAACCTTCACACTCCTAAACTGCAACCTTCAAACACATCCACACACGACATTTGTTTTGTATTGTTTCCATGAAATTGAAGTCAGTCATATTGTAGATACGTAATCGTGTACTCCCTCTACCTTCAATACACAGTGTGTGTGAAATTTAATGTTTGTGTGTTAACCTCCCCTCCTGTACGATTAGATACAGGTCTGTTGTTTCTTACTGGGAGGCAGGTAAACAGACAGATCAAAGCTACTGATCCCTCTTGCGCAAAAGTGGCTTTAACTCATTTGAATTCATGTTGCATGTGGTAAGTATCTCTCTCTTCTCTCCGTGTGTGTGTGTGTGTGTGTGTGTGTGTGTGTGTGTGTGTGTGTGTGTGTGTGTGTGTGTGTGTGTGTGTGTGTGTGTGTGTGTGTGTGTGTGTGTGTGTGTGTGTGTGTGTGTGAGAGAGAGAGAGACAGTCAATTAAAATGTGAAGTGGGCTAAAGAGAGTGATTATGAGCTGACCTTTCCATCGCATTAAGACAACCCACACACACACACACACACACACACACACACACACACACACACACACACACACACACACACACACACACACACACACACACACACACACACAGTGCAGTGGGTTTAGATTCCAGTTTGAACAGATGAGCTGTTATCTAACTTGTAATCATTGGCCCACAGGACCTTGGGGAGCTTCTCTCTCCACCTACATATTAACCTCCATCTCAGACACACACTGCTCACATTTTGCAGCTAATTGTCCAGTGGAAGTGGAGCATTGTTTTCCAACAAGTAGCCTTGTAGTTTTTCAACTTTTGTTTTGCTTTTTGAATGGTATTCAAAGGGAAAGACTGTAGCGTGGTGGTCAGTTCAGAAACAGTTTATTAAAGGCATCTGGCAGAAGTAAATTCATCCACAAACACAAATGTAATTTAAGAAAAATATCTTAAATGACCGCGTTTTCACAAATTTGATTAGGGGACATGATACGGAAGGAAGACCCAGGGAGGTAACAGTGGGTCAGTATGGATAACATATGACATACTGCTGTGTGCTGAACTCTCCATCCTTCGTCCTGTCGTTGTTTTAGTAAAAACAGAGAAACTGGGGCATGTGTGAAATGACACCGACAGACAGACTATGGTACAGAACGAGGTATGATATTCATTCTCATTGTAAAAATGCACACACACACACGTGCACACACATGGCCCCCGCCACACCAACCCCAGAACAGAGTAACACTCTCAACAGAAAGGTGAAAATTTGTGTAAATTGCAGTTATTTCTTCCTCCCTCTTTATTTTGTAATGTGAAAAAAAACATCTCATGCTGAACTGGTAGCCATGACGGCTGCAGTATGTGTGAGTGTACCAGATTAAACATTTTCAACCGTCCTTTCTTTTTCATGTAGACTATTTGTGTATGAGCCCACAGTTACACAGCACACTGACAAAACCCCACAGCCTCTGGCTTTGATACGAAACGGTTTGATCATTCTGGTTTTTCATTTTCAAAGAAAGAATAAGAAACATGTCACAGAGCGAGCTGAGCAATCATGACATTGGGAAGGGAGAAGAGAAGAGGGAGAAGAGAGAGATGTTCGACAAACACTATACATATTGTTGTTTGGCTTTTAAAAAGCATTCATGTATTTTTGAGTGTTCTCGTTCAAAGCGGCTGACTCTGTTTTGTCCCTTTCAAAGACACCACATTCTGTAGGTGAACACAATTTGTAGCAGCCTACTTCTGTCAGCTGGGTTTTGTTTTCTGTCAGGTAAAGAGTGGGCGACAGCTGGGTTTTGTTTTCTGTCAGGTAAAGAGTGGGCGACAGCTGGGTTTTGTTTTCTGTCAGGTAAAGAGTGGGCGACAGCTGGGTTTTGTTTTCTGTCAGGTAAAGAGTGGGCGACAGCTGGGTTTTGTTTTCTGTCAGGTAAAGAGTGGGCGACAGCTGGGTTTTGTTTTCTATCAGGTAAAGAGTGGGCGACAGCTGGGTTTTGTTTTCTGTCAGGTAAAGAGTGGGCGACAGCTGGGTTTTGTTTTCTGTCAGGTAAAGAGTGGTCGACAGCTGGGTTTTGTTTTCTGTCAGGTAAAGAGTGGGCGACAGCTGGGTTTTGTTTTCTGTCAGGTAAAGAGTAGGCGACAGCTGGGTTTTGTTTTCTGTCAGGTAAAGAGTGGGCGACAGCTGGGTTTTGTTTTCTGTCAGGTAGAGTGGGCGACAGCTGGGTTTTGTTTTCTGTCAGGTAAAGAGTGGGCGACAGCTGGGTTTTGTTTTCTGTCAGGTAAAGAGTGGGCGACAGCTGGGTTTTGTTTTCTGTCAGGTAAAGAGTGGGCGACAGCTGGTTAAGCGTGCTAGAGAACATGGAATGGCACAGACGCAAGCTACAGTCAATTCAAGCATTCTGGGAAAACGACATCGATGGACAGGGGAAAGTAAGCAAAGTGAAAGTATGATGTACTGTATTTAGTCTCAGCTTAACAAAGAACCGTGTGTGAAGTAGAGAGATCTGGTAGACTTAGCAGTCCTGCAATTCAAATTCAGAAGTTGTTGTCTAGGTTATAGTGTGTGTGTGTGTGTGTGTGTGTGTGTGTGTGTGTGTGTGTGTGTGTGTGTGTGTGTGTGTGTGTGTGTGTGTGTGTGTGTGTGTGTGTGTGTGTGTGTGTGTGTGTGTGCTCTCCCATAGGGCCATAGCAGTCCTCAACTACAAATCTCTGGGGTGCATCATTTGCGAATATTAGAAAAAGTTTACGTTTTTATCATTTTTCTCTGTCTCAAAATATTGCATCAGCCAATTCAAATCGTTGACATAGTTGCATGTGATCAAACGCTACATCTTAGATGTTCCCATTAGATAACATGACGCATTTATCCCTATACTAACCCGACCAGCTGGCAGTGATTATTTCTTGTTACAAATTCTGCATCAACCAAATACAAATGTTGATGTAGTTGGACATGATTGAACACTTTTTCACGAGTGTCCTGAACAGAAGTCAAATGGCACCATCTGCTAATCAAAGTTAATAAAACACGCACAACTTTTCAACTGGTTGAATAGCTCATAGAGTAGCAAGCCTGGCTCCTAGTCAATTTTGCAATATGTGGCAAGTTTGAATCCCAGGTGAGATGATAGTTTTTTCCCCTTTGAAATGTAGAATGACATTTATTGTGTTAGTATTTTGAGACTGAGGGAAAAGTTGAAACCTGAACTTTTTCTAATGTTTGCAAGTGTGAAGCCCTAGAGATCTCTAGTCAGATGTATTGATCCCATCGTCACTGTACCGTGAATATGTTACCGTGGAAACCTGCTTGCGTCTTCACTCGTTTGGCCATCCAGACCTTTTCTCATGGGTTTCTTAGCATCATTTAAACATAAACTCAACAATGAATTCAACAGAATTCAAATCTTCCTCGACTGCCCCTACTGCTTCGTCTTTCATGTTTTTCCTTCTCCTCATTGCTTTGTAACTGTATGTTTAACAATGAGGAATAGCTGTTGAACTGTACATTCAGCGATAATTACACTGTGGTAACAACGCGGTAAAGTAGTACCAACGTTGCTTGTATTAAAAGTCGTGTGAGTGTCCAGCTATCTGGAGATCAAATGGTCCCATTGAATCAATTTGAGGGATATTTGCTTCCCTTTTGCCAGAGAGAGCGACTCAGACATGATCACGAGTTACAAATTAAAACGGCTTGATGCTAACTGACTAGAGGAATGAATGGCCCATCATGACGAACCAACACTAAGTGTTCTAATGCCATTTTTCCCCAGCCTGACAATTAATTATATCAATCTACATAACCTTTCCCTGAGCTCTAAGATTATGGCATTTTTACTTCTGGAAAATGAATTGACTCAGAGGGAGAGTATGGTTAGGCAATCATTACATTATTTAACAAATGTCTTTAATTGGATTGTGATGCTTAGACGCCGTGTCCTGGTGGGAGGGAGATGGCTAGTGCATCGACACTGGGCCCTGGCTAATTCAATATGGTAAATGGAATCGCTCTAGACACTCTGCAATCATCAGGGTATTAGGACGCCCAAGCCACTATGTACACACTGCTTTGAACCACAGTCATTTCTCTTTCCTCTCTTTCTACCCCCCTCCCTCTCTCCCTCTCTCTCTTTCCCTGTTTTTTCCCCCACTTCTCAAGACATACTTTCATCTTTTGTTTAATGAAAGTTGAGGTTGAGTTCCGTTTCAACTCAAGTGAATTTACGAAAAGCAATTTAGCAAAAAGCTAGCACTTCTAGACTGGCTGGTCCTGCTTAGCTCCTCACTTTTCATAAATTAGGGGTGGAAGCCTCCATCAGCGACAGTCTCTGAGGGGTTGGGAAGGTGCTAAGCACGTCTGCCTTAAAGCCGAGGTGAAATATCGCTAATTCATTAAGCATTGATCACTGCAAATGACAGTAAAGTGCTACAACATTTAGCGAGAAATAACTGACAAATTGACACACAATTTTCATACATTTCAACTCTTTAATGGCTAAAGTACATGGGGAAAGAGGGATAAAAATATTAGCCACCACTGAGCAGACAGTCAGAGAGATGAAGCCCCATCTAACCCATTACCCTGACCAGCTGACGATGTTAAATGATCATAATGTCTTAAACTGTGGGCATTTGGGGGCCTCATGATGCATTTTGGTGAGTGTTTCTTACTTTTCAACCAAAAATTACAAGGTTTTATTTGATTGTTTTTAATGCAGTGTGTAAGGAGAGAGCCCATTATGAACATAGTAGAGGCCCATTACTTGACTTTAGGGCTTAAAAGTACCTGGGCATGTTTTAGGGTGAATGTGGTTAATAATCAAGTAGGGGCTAGTTGCATTTCTATCAACAGTCAGGGCTGCTCTGCTCTGTTCCAGCCTGCTGATATGACCTCATTAGTACATTAATCTGGACTGAACTGGGTGTGTTGGGCTGCTAGTGGTGAACATTATCCTAGACGACTGTATGTGTTTGGCTACTAGCGCTGAGCTGAACTGAACTCTGACCTTATTAATGAAGGACGGAAACGTGTGCTGCCTCTCAAGCTTGGACTACGGACTGTTTCCCTTGTTTCCTCTCCTCCACTGAGATTTCTCTCTGTCGCTGTACCAGACTAAAGTAGTGGTCCAACCATGGTCCTGGAGAATAGAGACCCACAGGGTGGAAAGAAATCTGTTTCAGCCCAGCACTTAGAAATCTGACAACATATGTTGTCCCTAGCAACAGCTCCAATCAAACTGATGGATTTATATATACAGTACCAGTCAACAGTTTGGACTACTCATTCCAGGGTTTTTCTTTATTTGTACTATTTTCTACATGGTAGAAAAATAGTGAAAACATCAAAACTATGAAAAAACACATATGGAATCATAAAGTAACCAAAAAAGTGTTAAACAAATCCAAATATATTTATTGATGTCCTTTAGTAGTGGTTTCTTTGCAGCAATTCAACCATGAACGACTGATTCACGCACGCAGTCTCCTCTGAACAGTTGATGTTGAGTGTCTGTTACTTGAACTCTTTGAAACATTTATTTGGGCTGCAATTTCTGAGGCTGGTAACTCTAATGAACTTATCCTCTGCAGCAGAGGTACCTCTGGGTCTTCCTTTCCTGTGGCGGTCCTCATGAGAACCAGTTTCATCATAGCGCTTGATGGTTTTTGCGACTGCACTTGAAGAAACTTTCAAAGTTCTTGAAATGTTCCATATTGACAGACCTTCATGTCTTAAATGAATGATGGACTGTCCTTTCTATTTGCTTATTTGAGCTGTTCTTGCCATAACATGGACTTGGTCTTTTACCAAATAGGGCTTTCTTCTGAATACCAACCCTACCTTGTCACAACACAACTGATTGTCTCAAACACATTAAGAAGGAAAGAAATTCCACAAATTAACTTAACAAGGCACACCTGTTAATTGAAATGCATTCCAGGTGACTACCTCATGAAGCTGGTTGAGAGAAAGCCAAAAGTGTGCAAAGCTGTCTTCAAGGCAAGGGGTGGCTACTTTGAAGAATCTTAAATATAAAACATACTTTGATTTGTTTAACTTTTTTTGGTTACTACATGATTCCATATGTGTTATTTTATAGTTTTGATGTCTTCACTATTATTCGGCAATGTAGAAAATAGTAAAAATAAAGAAAAAGCCTTGAATGAGTAGGTGTGTCAAACTTTTGACTGATACTGTAAGTACACTTTTAGATATTCATTTCACATTTTGCTTTTTTTGACCGTTTTATTTAATAAATTATCTCACATGATGATCTTTTCTTAAACCCTGAAGACAACTGCTCCAACAAACTACTGTAACTGCAATGCATATTGTATCTGGGAGCAATGTTTTGATGATGGCTGTAAAATTGGGCATCAAGAGAATTAAGGATATGAGTGATTGAAGGTTGATGGAGTAACCCAGGGATTGAATGATATATAATGAATCTCTCCTCTGTTTCCCCCCATAAGGAAGCCAAATTAAAGGAAAAGTTTGGGAGAAAAAATATAAAGTTAGCACAATGTTAACAGTTCGGTCTCTGATGTCTTTGCCTTCAAACGCTGCAATTACTTGGAGAGGTGGGAGACTGGTACCTGGTTGCCTTCACCCTCTCCAGAGAGGTTTCTTCTCTGATCTAAAAGCCGGGGTAATAATTTATTTCTAAAGAAACATTCTGGAAAGTCTGCCGAACCGCAGTCTTTTTTCTTCAAAAAGTGCTGAGATCTAATGTGAAACAATATATGTTGATTCCCAGTAATGGCTGGTTTGGGCTTTTGCCTGCAATGGGAGACTCATCTAGGCCCCATCTGTGTAGACCTAGGAAGCTTACAGGTCCCCTCTGGACAGTTTTAACATTAGACCAATCAGCATCTGCGATGAGATGAGGTTCCGTTCTAGAACTCTTGGGGAGAATCTCAATTGCATACACCTCATGTCCTCTGTCCTCGTCTCCTTCTCAAAACCCATTGGATGAGAAAACCAGAGGTCCCTCCCCTCTGACCTTCTACTCCAATGGGTTTTTGAGAAGGAGAGAGGACGTGGAGTACGAGATTCTCTCAATGTGTTCTATCTGATGATTCCAAAGAGGGCCTCGACATTCCACGAGAGGCCATTTTTTGTAAATGGTGTTTCTTTATGTTCTCTCTAAATGACAAAACTGCGCCCCAGATATTACCATCCATGCCATTGAAACAAGCATTATAGTTTAATTCCTGCAATGAAAAGCTTCCAAAGAGCTAAGAACGCTGCTGTTAGATATGTGTGGAGGAATGAAGTCAGGCTCCAAGGAATCCATTGCCTCTCTGTTGCCTCCACTAATGGCAAACGGATGTCATTGGATTTCTTTATTTTTTACGGAGACAGCAAGTGCTTCTCACCCAGAGATAAATGAATTCATATTTTACACTTCAGCTGAATTCTGCTCCAGGAGGAGATTCTTTGAGAACTGGAGAGTCAAATAAATGAAGAAAAAAAGAAAGACAGAAATGAGAGCTTTGAATGTGAACCTTTATAATGTTATTCAGAGCCAACGAGTCATGTAAGAGAAAGGAATCTTTTCTTGTTCCAGTCAAGGACATTATCTTCTCCTGCTAGTGGTTATTAGCATTAGCATTTATATATTCAATGCAATTTTGAGGTCTAGTGATACTCTGAGGGGTCAGGGGAGAGAAAGGACTGAGAGAGAAAGCCTTTCTCTATGTGCAATTGCCGTTAAAACCAAGACAGAATAAGCAATGAGAAACCGTGCAAGGACATTTCATGCTGAAATTCAATCTATGATGGGAAGTCTAAAACATGTATCTTACGACAGCCAGGGTTAGGATGATAGAGGAACCTCATGCTGTGGAAAATATACAGACGTTGAACTGATGGAGCTAAGGATACACCAGGATGTCTTTTCATAATTATATAATTAAATATGTTTTGAACATTAACATCTTACCGTAAATAACAAACAAATTGTCAGTTCAGTGTGGAACCATTCCAATTACTGTGAACCCTTAAAGTGGAACTGACAGCTTTTTAACTACTTTGCAGATACGAAACAAACAGACAATCATAATATCAGTCAGAAATACCGTATCAAAGTTTATACTACAAAACCAACTTCATAAGAGGTTTTAAAAATAGGTTCAGTTTGACTCAAAATTCCATGACGTGCACTAAGGCATTGTTGGCAGAATAGATGGATGCAGTTCAAAGCATGATTAATATAATTCACCAATACATTTCTTGATAGTCCAACACATATTGCCATCAGGTTGTAAATCGCCCTTGTTACAGTGTTTGCTGCCTCCAGGCATTTGGGATGCACTATTTCAGTTTCAATACCATTCAGAATCCTACCGCTGGCTTGCCTCTGAAGCTAAGCAGGGTTGGTCCCTGGATGGGAGACCTGATACTGTTGGAGGGCCTGTAGGGGGAACTGTTCTCTCTGGTCTAAGGAGATCCCAGGGCAGTGATTAGGGACATTGCTCTGTGTAGGGTGTAGTCTTTCAGATGGGATGTTAAATGTATGTCCTGTTTCTCTGTGGTCACTAACGATCCCATGGTACTTATCGTAAGAGTAGGGGTGTTAACCCCGGTGTCCTGGCTAAAATGTCCAATCTGGCCCTCACACCTAATCATCCCCAGCATCCAATTGGCTCACTCATCAACTCTCACCCCGCAACTGTTCCCCAGGTCATTGCCGTAAATGAGAATGTGTTCTCAGTCAAGTTACCTGGTAAAATAAATATATATATATATTTGGGACAAAAATGCATGACTGTAACTAAGGCTGGGAATATCAATACTATCAAACTAGCAAGGACAATGATCTCAAGTCTGTCATAACGGAGCTAATAGGCTAGCACATCTATTTATGTAGCTCTCTGTTCTCAAGCTAAACGCACTGAGCCTAACGTTTGGTTAACTAGCAAGAAATGTGACTCACTTTGCTAGCTAGCTATGCTGAGCTTGAACAACTTATCTACAGTTAGCATATCTCTTAGTTGTCAATCAAATGGATTTGGTATTGATAAATAAAATTATCTTTATTTAACTAGGCAAGTCAGTTAAGAACAAATTCTTATTTTCAATGACGGCCTAGGAACAGTGGGTTAACTGCCTGTTCAGGGGCAGAATGACAGATTTGTACCTTGTCAGCTCGGGGGTTTGAACTTGCAACCTTCCGGTTACTAGTCCAACGCTCTAACCACGAGGCTACCCTGGGTGGGCAGACAGGCAAGTTCCCATTCAGCTGTCAAAATGTGGGTTGGGACAAGCATGCATTGGCAGGCAAGCTGCAGAAAGGTGAGCAGGCTACTATTCCCCATCCTTTACTAGTTTGACAGCCAAGTACAAGCTGAAAACGTTTGAGAAGTTTTATCTACTGTTCCCTAGTTAGATTTTAGCTCATCTTGCTCTGGCTAAAATGAATTGTTGATCTTGTTGTTGATGTGCATACCTGAGGGAGAGAGAGCCTACCTTTTCATAGTTGTTTGATCAATAGGACTGTGAAGTTCCTAAATGTAAGACGACTCCCGTGATGTTTACATATTTCCAGAAATCCATTCAGGTGTATTTTGCGGCTTTTGACCAATGCTTTCTAATGATCTAAAGTCACGCTGTTGTAACCAACTGTAAACACACAGTCCAGTTCAAAGTGAATGATGGCAGGTCCTACTGCCTGTAAACACACAGTCCAGTTCAAAGTGAATGATGGCAGGTCCTACTGCCTGTAAACACACAGTCCAGTTCAAAGTGAATGATGGCAGGTCCTACTGCCTGTAAACACACAGTCCAGTTCAAAGTGAATGATGGCAGGTCCTACTGCCTGTAAACACACAGTCCAGTTCAAAGTGAATGATGGCAGGTCCCACTGCCTGTAAACACACAGTCCAGTTCAAAGTGAATGATGACAGGCCCTATTGCCTGTAAACACACAGTCCAGTTCAAAGTGAATGATGGCAGGTCCTACTGCCTGTAAACACACAGTCCAGTTCAAAGTGAATGATGGCAGGTCCTACTGCCTGTAAACACACAGTCCAGTTCAAAGTGAATGATGGTGGGCCTGTGTGGCAAATGGCTTATTTGTATAAATGTCTACTGTAGTTCTGATTGGCTACAGCGCACCGGTCTGTGTAGACTCCGGTCCTGGACAATGTTTTTATTAGGTTTTATTTACTGCAGTGTCTATTTATTGTCCAAATGCACGGCCGCTTCCCACTCTATATTGCTGTAGAATTTTCACAAATGCCTTACTCTACGTCATTCCAAAACATTCTAATAAACTATGAAAATGACCATATCGGTAACAATGATGCTGGGAGACGGGAGTAGACGTGACAATATCTAAGTAGTCGCTTGTCAGAAAATGTAAAAAAGGGCATGATATTCTTCCTGGAACAGATTTTAATAAGATTTCATGTTGCTAAAATGCTGTCAGTTCCACTTTAAATGTCACTTTGTCTGACTCCAGTTGGAGCTACCCTGTGAGCTGAGTTCACAGATAGGTCAATCAATCAAAACCCTATATTTCTATCGTTATTTTTTTACTAATACATTTGTTACAAATTGCTTGACAAGCAACCCAGGCCTAAATCTCCACAGAACAGGCAGAGGTGATTTGGCAAGGGAAAGCTCCCTGGGTGATGTGCATCCAACACCCAGAACTGGGGGATGGAGGGATGGAGGGTAGTTTAGAGTAAATGGGTTGAATCATTGAAAACCCGGAGTTAAATTATGTTTCTGAGAATAAGAAAGAGAAACGGGGAGGAGAAGAGGCGTTGGACAGACACACACACACACACACGGACACACACACTGGCTTAGCTAAACACATTAGGTTGGTTAATGGGTAATTTCACTGCAAGAGGAGGTCAGGGGATCAGGAGCTCTGGCACTTAAGGAGGAAGAGGAAGAGGAAGGAGGTTTCTCATCGTCTGTCTGTCCGCAGGACAAAGAGTAGAATATGACTGAAGGTTTACCTTCCTCTAGCTCCGCAGGAAACAGAAAAGCACAGACTACAAAATGGCTCCCAACGATGTCATCAGACCCATTCTATAATCTCTCTCTGTCATGAGAGCGATCTATGAATCTTTTATTGCAATTTCTATTTTTAATAAAGCATTATATGATATATAAGATACCATTCTTAACATAAATTGATCTCTTTGCGTCCACAGGAGTCATCTAATCTCGTCTATAATGAGTTTCTTTATTCCTTCTACTTTTGTGTTTGTTCACCGGGTAATTTAAGGACCCTAAGTGTCACAATTTGGGGTCTTTCTTCCCTGTAGATGGTCTGTATGCGGCTGCATTAAGATGAGTTGGGTGGGGGGGGCTGTAGAGGAGGGTAGATGGGGTACGGGGGGTATAGTATTGTGTTCGTAGGCTGACTTTGAGATTTGTATTATCATTTTTAAAGCATCAAAGGTTCTCTCTCCAGCCAAGCTTAAAGAGATGTGACTTTGCCTTTGTTCCATCCCCTGCTACATTACCCTTCTGCATTAGGACTCCTCTTTATCCGTGAAATTACCTTTTAGCTTTCTCATTCACACATCCCAGCACAGCCCCACACAGACGGAGATGGTTCGCAAATTCTTCACCACCGACATATCATATATTCTTTCTTCCTCTCTTTTTCTCCCCCCGTCTTCCTCTCTAAAGATAGTAGCGTTTGATGTAATTTTTTTCTTCCATTACTTTCCCTCTTTCTCTAGTTCTCTCTGTGCTAACTTCATAAAGTGCATTATATGGTCAGTGTTGTCGTTGATCGGTTCATCTGAAAAGCAAACGCGGTGGTGTGTGTGTGTGACCATGTGTGTGTGTGTGTGTGTGTCCGTGTGTGTGTGTGTGTGTGTGTGTGTGTGTGTGTGTGTGTGTGTGTGTGTGTGTGTGTGTGTGTGTGTGTGTGTGTGTGTGTGTGTGTGTGTGTGTGTGTGTGTGTGTGTGTGTGTGTGTGTGTGTGTGTGTGTGTGTGTGTGTGTGACCATGCGTGAGTCAGTGTGTGTGCGCACGTCGGTGCGTTTTAATGGTGAGGGGATGTTGACTGAAATGTTTTAGTTCTCCCCAATGCTCAGAGAAACCACTTCCCATCCACTTACAGCCGCTTTGAAGCTGCCTTGATGCACCTGACAACAACCTGCTTGAACCCAAAGCATAAAAGGCAACCCGAATGTATATAGTATACAGATACATTTAGCCTTGATTTCCTTATATCTTTTTAGGGTTTTGCCTTTTGATTTCACTTTGGAGACAAACTACCATGTTGTTGGCAGGGTTTCCTTTCTTCTGTTGTAGTGTCAGGTTATTTGCATGACACAGAAAAACTTTAGTAATCATCTCATTTGTTTTGCTTCCAGACATTGATTTGAGTTATTTACATGTAGGCTAATGAAATTGGCCATGCAGTTAAAGGCTAGTACACTCAAAAACCACCTAACATGATTTTCTACTTACCTTGGCCAAAGGCAATTCACTATAATATTTCCGGTATGTATTTAGTTTACATGGGTACTTAATAGCCTTATTTTATGCAATAGCATAGTCAGTACAGTAGCTAGAGGTTTAACAAAGGATGCATTCCATTACTTGTGATGTCTGGACTCTTCTCTATACTTAAACTACTAAGCTCTAGTAAAACAATTCCTTGTCATTTACCCGGAAGACAAAATTAAAATACAAAACGGGGAAAATTCCATGACTGGAATGTCTTTCCCGCTCTGGTGTAATTAATTGGTTTTTATCCATGTAGAATTGTAAATGAAGATGTAAATTGGGCGTTTAACATAGCTACAGGACATGCAGGCTTCCACTGTCAAACTCAATTACAGACAATACTCACAGAGAGGAAAACCAATCAGGATCTATCCCGGATGAGATGTGTGTTGGGGCGTAGGGTGTGTGTGTGTGTGTGTGTGTGTGTGTGTGTGTGTGTGTGTGTGTGTGTGTGTGTGTGTGTGTGTGTGTGTGTGTGTGTGTGTGTGTGTGTGTGTGTGTGTGTGTGTGTGTGTGTGTGTGTGTGTCTGTGTGTGTGTCTGTGTCTGTGTGTGTGTGTGTGTGTGTGGAGCGCTTGGCAATGTAGGAGTCCCAGCCATACACCAGTTGAGAGGAAGGAACCTGAAATGACCGTGGAAGTGATAAAGAGTAGAGTATTGCTAACTGTGGAAACCTAAATATACACTCAGTATAGACTAAATATAGGCTACCCCACCAATGAATCACTCAATTGAAATGAATTGGTCAGTTACCTTCACTCTCAGTCCAAGTATACTTCCTTTAGATGGGACTTAGTTTAGTTCAGTTAGCCTTAAGCCCTAACCCTAGCCTTAACCCTAACCCTAGCCTTCATCCTGACCCTAGTCTTAAAACCTAACCCTAGCCTTAATCCTGACCCTAGTCTTAAACCCTAACCTTTAACCCTAAGCCTAGCCTTAAGCCCTAACCCTTAACCCTAACCCTAGCCTTCATCCTGACCCTAGTCTTAAACCCTAACCCTAACCCTAGCCTTAATCCTGACCCTAGTCTTAAACCCTAACCCTAGCCTTAATCCTGACCCTAGTCTTAAACCCTAACCTTTAACCCTAACCCTTAGACCTAACCATAGCCTTAACCATAACCTTAGCCTTAACCATAAGCTAGGGTTAGGGTTAAGGCTTGGAAAGCACTGCCAAATACAGCACTAGAGCTGTGATGTACTACTATTAAAACACCCAGTCTCTATAACTGACTCTGAGTAGTCACAACTGGGGAGACTTAAGACCTAACCCTAGCCTTAAGACCTAACCCTAGCCTTGGCCTTAAGACCTAACCCTAGCCTTAAGACCTAACCCTAACCCTCGCCTTAAGACCTAACCCTCGCCTTAAGACCTAACCCTCGCCTTAAGACCTAACCCTAGCCTTAAGACCTAGCCCTAGCCTTAAGACCTAACCCTAGCCTTATGACCTAATCCTAGTCCTAACCCTAGTCTTAAGAGCTAGTCCTAACCCTAACCTTAAGACCTAACCCTAGCCTTAAGACCTAACCCTAGCCTTAAGACCTAGCCCTAGCCTTAAGACTTAGCCCTAACCCTAGTCTTAAGACATAACTCTAGTCTTAAGACCTATAGGCCCTCAACATTTTCAAAGACCCACCCAAGCCACCCAAGTCATAGATCATTCTCTCTGCTAGCACGGCAAGCAGTACCAATGCAACAAGTCTGGAACTAACAGAATCTAGAACAGCTTCTACCTCAAACCCCAAACTGCTAAATAGTTAGTTAAAATAGTTAACCAATATCTACCCTCTCTGCATTGACCCTTTTTGCACTATCTCGTAAGACTCATCACATACTCATCACACACATTATTTCTCTTTTCCCCTCTCTACATTGTTGGGAAGGGCCCGTAAGTAAACATTTCACTGTTAGTCTACACCTGTTGTTTACGAAGCATGTGACAAATAAAATGTGATTTGATTTGAAACCCTGGGGGAGTCATTTTGGTAGAAATAGTAGTAGGATTTTACAGTAGCCAAACATCTTGTGATTTAATTCGACCATGGTGTAAAGATGTTACCGAATGTTATTTTCATACACGTTTCAAGAGTTACAGGAAAACTATTTATTTTGGTATTTGTTTCATCAGTCCACTGTTGATATAGTCCCAAAATGGTTTGCTGCCAGCAATCAAGTGTTCAAGATATATAACGTTTTGTATTTTGAAAGTTATATATCTTGAAAACCTGATTGCTGACATGCAAAACATTTTGGGACTATATCAACAATGGACTACTGAAACAAATACCAAAAGATCATTTTAAGGTGGAGTTTTCCTTTATCAATGTGAATCCATTAGTAAATAGTTGACTGTGGTTTCATAGCTAATTCTACTCATGTAACCAGAGCTCATTGGAGTAAACAGAAAGCTGAAAGCTTCGTTTATGTGGAGAGTCATTTGTAAATGCCAGAGCTCTGGATATACATTCACTGATTTAAGACATAAAAACAAGCCATCTCATTGAAATTATAATGATCATAAAACAAATGCCTGTGTCACTGCATACATATCAAACAACAAATACCTGTGACACTGCAGACATATCAAACAAAAAATACCTGTGGCACTGCAGACATAGAAAACAACAAATACCTGTGACACTGCAGACATAGAAAACAACAAATACCTGTGACACTGCAGACATATCAAACAACAAATACCTGTGACACTGCAGACATAGAAAACAACAAATACCTGTGACACTGCAGACATAGAAAACAACAAATACCTGTGACACTGCAGACATATCAAACAACAAATACCTGTGGCACTGCAGACATATCAAACAACAAATACCTGTGACACTGCAGACATAGAAAACAACAAATACCTGTGACACTGCAGACATAGCAAACAACAAATACCTGTGACACTGCAGACATATCAAACAACAAATACCTGTGACACTGCAGACATAGAAAACAACAAATACCTGTGACACTGCAGACATAGAAAACAACAAATACCTGTGACACTGCAGACATAGCAAACAACAAATACCTGTGTCACTGCAGACATATCAAACAACAAATACCTGTGTCACTGCAGACATAGCAAACAACATACCTGTGTCAAACATAGAAAACAAAATACCTGTGACACTGCAGACATAGAAAACAACAAAATACCTGACATATCAAACAACAAATACCTGGCACTGCAGACATAGCAAACAACAAATACCTGTGTCACTGCAGACATATCAAACAACAAATACCTGTGGCACTGCAGACATGTCACTGCAGAAACAAACAAATACCTGCAGACATGGCACTGCAGACAGCAAACAACAAATACCTGTGTCACTGCAGAATACAAACAACAAATACCTGTGGCACTGCAGACATATCAAACAACAAATACCTGTGACACTGCAGACATACTGCAAACAACAAATACCTGTGGCACTGCAGACATATCAAACAACAAATACCTGTGACACTGCAGACATATCAAACAACAAATACCTGTGACAAACAAACAAATACCTGTGACACTGCAGACATATCAAACAACAAATACCTGTGACACTGCAGACATATCAAACAACAAATACCTGTGACACTGCAGACATATCAAACAACAAATACCTGTGACACTGCAAACAACACACTGCAGACATATCAAACAACAAATACCTGTGACACTGCAGACAAACAACAAATACCTGTGACACTGCACTGAAAACAACAAATAGACACTGCAGACATCAAACAACAAATACCTGTGGCACTGCAGACATATCAAACAACAAATACCTGTGACACTGCAGACATAGCAAACAACAAATACCTGTGGCACTGCAGACATATCAAACAACAAATACCTGTGGCACTGCAGACATATCAAACAACAAATACCTGTGGCACTGCAGACATATCAAACAACAAATACCTGTGACACTGCAGACATATCAAACAACAAATACCTGTGACACTGCAGACATATCAAACAACAAATACCTGTGGCACTGCAGACATATCAAACAACAAATACCTGTGGCACTGCAGACATATCAAACAACAAATACCTGTGACACTGCAGACATATCAAACAACAAATACCTGTGGCACTGCAGACATATCAAACAACAAATACCTGTGGCACTGCAGACATATCAAACAACAAATACCTGTGGCACTGCAGACATATCAAACAACAAATACCTGTGACACTGCAGACATATCAAACAACAAATACCTGTGACACTGCAGACATATCAAACAACAAATACCTGTGACACTGCAGACATATCAAACAACAAATACCTGTGACACTGCAGACATATCAAACAACAAATACCTGTGGCACTGCAGACATATCAAACAACAAATACACTGCAGTATCAAACAACAAATACACTGCAGACATATCAAACAACAAATACCTGTGACACTGCAGACATATCAAACAACATAGACATATCAAACAACAAATACCTGTGACACTGCAGACATATCAAACAACAAATACCTGTGACACTGCAGACACTACATATCAAACAACAAATACCTGTGGCACTGCAGACATAGCAAACAACAAATACCTGTGACAAAACAACAAATACCTGTGGCACTGCAGACATATCAAACAACAAATACCTGTGGCACTGCAGACATATCAAACAACAAATACCTGTGGCACTGCAGACATAGCAAACAACAAATACCTGTGACACTGCAGACATAGCAAACAACAAATACCTGTGGCACTGCAGACATATCAAACAACAAATACCTGTGGCACTGCAGACATATCAAACAACAAATACCTGTGGCACTGCAGACATATCAAACAACAAATACCTGTGGCACTGCAGACATAGAAAACAACAAATACCTGTGACACTGCAGACATAGAAAACAACAAATACCTGTGGCACTGCAGACATATCAAACAACAAATACCTGTGGCACTGCAGACATATCAAACAACAAATACCTGTGGCACTGCAGACATATCAAACAACAAATACCTGTGGCACTGCAGACATAGCAAACAACAAATACCTGTGGCACTGCAGACATATCAAACAACAAATACCTGTGGCACTGCAGACATAACAACCAACACTGCAGACATATCAAACAACAAATACCTTGACACTGCAGACATATCAAACAACAAATACCTGTGGCACTGCAGACATATCAAACAACAAATACCTGTGACACTGCAGACATATCAAACAACAAATACCTGTGACACTGCAGACATATTAGGCTCATTCAAACAACAAGTCTGGCACTGGAATATCAAACAACAAATACCTGTGTAGTGTTAGGCTCATTCAAACAACAAGTCTGGACTGCAGATGGCCTGTCAGTGTTATCATTACAAATGTGACATGCAGTCTGTGTAGTGTTAGGTTCAAACAACACCTTGAGTCTGGATGGAAGTATGTCTGTGTAGTGTTACCTGTGGCACTGCAGACATCATTGAGTCTGGATGGAAGTATGTCTGCAGTGTAGTGTTAGGCTCATTGAGTCTGGATGGAAGTCAAACAACAAATGTCTGTGGCACTGCAGTGTTGACACTGCAGACATCATTGAGTCTGGATGGACATATGTCTGTGTAGTGTTAGGCTCAAACAACAAAGTCTGGACATGGAAGTATGTCTGTCAAACAACAAATAGTGTTAAATACCTCACTGCAGACATAGAAAACAACAAATACCTGTGACTGGATAGTATGTGACACTGTGCAAACAACAAATACCTGTGTTAGGTGACACTGCAGACATTGAGTCTGTGGCATGGAAGTATGTCTGTGAAAACAACAAATACCTGTGTTAGGCTCATTGAGTCTGGATGGAAGTATCAAACAACAAATACCTGTGGCACTGCAGTGTTAGGACACTGCAGACATTGAAAACAACAAGTCTGGATGGAATATGTCTGTGTAGTGTTAGGCTGCAGACATTCAAACAACAAGTCTGGATGGAAGTATGTCTGTGTAGTGTTAGGCACTGCAGACATTCAAACAACAAGTCTGGATGGAAGTATGTCTGTGTGCAGTGTTACCAAATGTGGCACTGCAGACATTGCAAACAACAAGTCTGGATGGAAGAAAACAATTATGGTAACAATAATATGTATGCAATACCTGTGGCTGTGTAGTGTTAGGCTCATTGAGTCTGGATGGAAGTATGTCTGTGTAGTGTTAGGCTCATTGAGTCTGGATGGAAGTATGTCTGTGTAGTGTTAGGTTCATTGAGTCTGGATGGAAGTATGTCTGTGTAGTGTTAGGCTCATTGAGTCTGGATGGAAGTATGTCTGTGTAGTGTTAGGCTCATTGAGTCTGGATGGAAGTATGTCTGTGTAGTGTTAGGCTCATTGAGTCTGGATGGAAGTATGTCTGTGTAGTGTTAGGCTCATTGAGTCTGGATGGAAGTATGTCTGTGTAGTGTTAGGCTCATTGAGTCTGGATGGAAGTATGTCTGTGTAGTGTTAGGCTCATTGAGTCTGGATGGAAGTATGTCTGTGTAGTGTTAGGTTCATTGAGTCTGGATGGAAGTATGTCTGTGTAGTGTTAGGCTCATTGAGTCTGGATGGAAGTATGTCTGTGTAGTGTTAGGCTCATTGAGTCTGGATGGAAGTATGTCTGTGTAGTGTTAGGCTCATTGAGTCTGGATGGAAGTATGTCTGTGTAGTGTTAGGCTCATTGAGTCTGGATGGAAGTATGTCTGTGTAGTGTTAGGCTCATTGAGTCTGGATGGAAGTATGTCTGTGTAGTGTTAGGTTCATTGAGTCTGGATGGAAGTATGTCTGTGTAGTGTTAGGTTCATTGAGTCTGGATGGAAGTATGTCTGTGTAGTGTTAGGCTCATTGAGTCTGGATGGAAGTATGTCTGTGTAGTGTTAGGCTCATTGAGTCTGGATGGAAGTATGTCTGTGTAGTGTTAGGCTCATTGAGTCTGGATGGAAGTATGTCTGTGTAGTGTTAGGCTCATTGAGTCTGGATGGAAGTATGTCTGTGTAGTGTTAGGTTCATTGAGTCTGGATGGAAGTATGTCTGTGTAGTGTTAGGCTCATTGAGTCTGGATGGAAGTATGTCTGTGTAGTGTTAGGCTCATTGAGTCTGGATGGAAGTATGTCTGTGTAGTGTTAGGCTCATTGAGTCTGGATGGAAGTATGTCTGTGTAGTGTTAGGCTCATTGAGTCTGGATGGAAGTATGTCTGTGTAGTGTTAGGTTCATTGAGTCTGGATGGAAGTATGTCTGTGTAGTGTTAGGCTCATTGAGTCTGGATGGAAGTATGTCTGTGTAGTGTTAGGTTCATTGAGTCTGGATGGAAGTATGTCTGTGTAGTGTTAGGCTCATTGAGTCTGGATGGAAGTATGTCTGTGTAGTGTTAGGTTCATTGAGTCTGGATGGAAGTATGTCTGTGTAGTGTTAGGCTCATTGAGTCTGGATGGAAGTATGTCTGTGTAGTGTTAGGTTCATTGAGTCTGGATGGAAGTATGTCTGTGTAGTGTTAGGCTCATTGAGTCTGGATGGAAGTATGTCTGTGTAGTGTTAGGCTCATTGAGTCTGGATGGAAGTATGTCTGTGTAGTGTTAGGCTCATTGAGTCTGGATGGAAGTATGTCTGTGTAGTGTTAGGCTCATTGAGTCTGGATGGAAGTATGTCTGTGTAGTGTTAGGCTCATTGAGTCTGGATGGAAGTATGTCTGTGTAGTGTTAGGTTCATTGAGTCTGGACAGAAGCAGCAATGTCATTTTTGTTGATGATTGATTTATGCTTTCAGGTGTAACACAGCTTTGGATAGTTACACTCAGACCCCCATTAACCCTCAGCTGTACCATGTGCATGTGCACACACACACACACATGTACACACACACACACACACACGTACACACACACATACCAATCGCTTTCTGATCCATCAAACAAATCCATCCACTTCACTGAGAACATTATGATTGCCTTACATCAAACCTAGCAGGCAATTAAGGCAGACAAGTCATCATCATCAGGCCTATGTTTGTTGCCTGGTTTGATGCAGAAGCTTTTAATTTCTCAATGCGCTGGCCGGCAAACATGAAAGCTACAAGCTTCAATCACAAATCAATCAAAGCACTCAATTAACCTGAATTGCGGATGGTCCAAAGCACTCGAAGTCATTCTCCATTACATATGTTCGGCTGCAGTTGACATGTATCATTGACAAATGGTATCCATATGTACCTAACCATCAAACACACAGAAAGAAGTCATATCTTTGGGTAACAATTAACATGTAACTATACTTTAAAAAAGGTTTGTAAAGGCATTTATTTTTGGATTTGTGAAGTCTACATAAAAGCACGACATAAATGCTTCAGGAATCCTTTAAAGACAAAGTCATACTGCATAAAGGCTGATACAAAATGTTTCTCCATCTGCTGCTTTGCCAAATGTGGCGTAAACCTTTTGCATGTCACGTGTATTTGAATGATCTCTATTCTAGGCCTTGTGGGTTGGTCATGAGGGTTTATGAAGGCATGGCTATTTTTAACTGGGCTTTATTCATGTTATGTTGAAATCCATTGAGTAGTAGAAGGGTTATGGGGTTCTTTTCCACCTGGCGTCCTGCTTGTGTTTTCAGATGTCACTGCTTGTCAGACATCACTGTGTTAAATATGAACTTTAATCCTGTTAGTGTAATCAAAACTCACACAGCACCAGGCCATCTAGGATCACAGTACACACCACAGGTTATACAAAATACACACGCGCGCATGCAGGCGCGCATACGCACACACTGCTCTCACTGACAAAATAGCTTGCGGGCAGAAAACAATGCAAAGTGAAAGGAAATTAATATTTAAGTAGATCATTTGCAAGATTTTAGATAATTAGCAGGACATATTCATGTATTCAGGTTGGGGAATATATCACATTGAGACATTTCTGCTTATTCTAATCAGATACATGCAACCTGTCACTGGGTTCGCGTATGCAAATGGCCATATGCTACTAATTACCTACGGCTGTCATAAGCCGAGACGTTCCCTCTCCGAACTGTTCAACGGGACCCTTCAGATTGAACTGAAACGTGTTTGTCCCTAAGGTCCTATCAAAGCATGGCAGAAATGTGCACATCTCAACCAGACTGGAATTAGATTGCTAAATAAAGAGACTACCGAATGCTTTTGTCCTGGTCGCATTCCAACATCAGGGTAACAAAGTTTTGTCTTTGTTAACTAGAGACTTTCATGCTGAGCTGCCAAGCTTATTCCATATACCCCTATTCTGCATTTAAAAACAATCTAACCTATCTGTTAAAAGTTAAGTCTGTATACTGTAGGATATCTACACTGTGTACAAAACGTGTAGAACACCGGATCTTTCCATGACATAGACTGACCAGGTGAATCCAGGTGAAAGATATGATCCCTTATTGATGTCACTTGTTAAATCAACTTCAATCAGTATAGATGAAAAGGAGGAGACAGGTTAAAGGATGATATTTAAGACTTAAGACAATTGAGACATGGATTGTATACTGTATGTGTGCCATTCAGAGGGTGAATGGGCAAGACAAAATATAGCAGTGCCTTTGAACTGGGTATGATAGTAGGTGCCAGGCTGAGTGCACACCTGTCAAGAACTGCAAAGCTGCTGGGTTTTTCACACTCAACAGTTTCCTGTGTGTATCAAGAATGGTCCACCACCCAAAGGACATCCAGACAAATTTTAAGAACTGTGGGAAGC
The DNA here is from genome assembly GCF_023373465.1 of Oncorhynchus keta. Classification (NCBI taxonomy): domain Eukaryota; kingdom Metazoa; phylum Chordata; class Actinopteri; order Salmoniformes; family Salmonidae; genus Oncorhynchus; species Oncorhynchus keta. Next base: position 64,592,449 of record NC_068448.1, read on the forward strand.
ATTGGAGTCAACATGGGCCAACGTCCCTGTGGAACGCTTTCAACACTATGTAGAGTCCCGACAAATGTCCCGACAAATTGAGACTGTTCTGAGGCCAAAAGGGGTGCAACTCATTATTAGGAAGGTGTTCATGTTTTGTACACTCAGTGTATATGTACTGTTTCACAAGTGTATTTCATGATCTAGTGCTTCAGCCATGTTCTTCTTCTGCAGCAGTCAGCAGGTCAAGAGATAAGAGATGGCAGGAGATGATCAACACGTTTATTTAACTGATCCAGTCTAACTACTCTCCTTTTTCATCCCTCTCCCTCCCTTTCTCTCTCTTTCTCTCTCCTCTCTGTCTCTCTCTTTCTCTGTCTCTCTCTTCCACTTTCTCTTTCTCTCTCCTCTCTGTCTCTCTCCTCCTCTCTCTTTCTCTTTCTCTCTCCCGTTCTCTCTCCTCTCTGTCTCTCTCCTCCTCGCTCTTTCTCTTTCTCTCTCCCGTTCTCTCTCTCCTCCTCAATCCGTCTCTCGCTGTCTTTCTCTCTCTCCTCCTCCCCTCTCTTTCTCTGTCTGTCTCTCTCCTCCTCTTTCTCTTTCCTCCTCTCTCTTCTTTCTCTCTTTTCTGACATATTTTCTACATTAGTAACAGAGATGGAAACATTTCCGTCTAATTATTTCCTGTAGTTTACCTTGGCCGTGTGTGTGTGTGTGTGTGTGTGTGTGTGTGTTAGAAGAGCAGTGTTGGGGAAGCTACTCTAAAAACATAGCTTGGTAAACTAACAATTACTTCCCACTGGAACACGTTAAAGCCACATTAAAGCTGCCCTTAAGAAAACATATAGTTTATTTAACTAAAGTTACTTTGAAAAAGAAGTTCACTACATCTAAACCACTTGGTGGAAAATGATCATATGTACGTAAATCTGTATTGTCAGAAATGATTTCCTACTTCACACCCATTTTATTTTAATTTTGCAAAAAAAAGTAGTGTGTAGTTCCAGTAGTTAGCTGCATCGCTACATGGCTAGAAAGTAATTAACTACTGAAAACACTACCTAGATTTGAACTACCACCAAACGACTGCAAATTGAAGTTCACTACGTGTGTGTGTACGACCGTGGAGGCTGCTGAGGGGAGGACGGCTCATAATAATGTCTGGAACAAATGGCATCAAACACATAGTAACCATGTGTTTGATACTATTCCACTCATTCTGCTCAAGCCATTCCCACAAGCCCTTCCTCCTCAATGCAGGTGCCACCAACCTCCTGTGGTACACGTGAATGTGCGTACTCTAAGTTTAAACCTAAGATTGGATGAATGAATGGCAAAATTCTAGACTGTAATTACATAGCTTCAGAGAAGATGTCTACTGCTGCTGGCAGACTCTCGTTCAGTACATACAGAACATACACACACCACTTCCTGTCTGGGCTCCGCTGGGCTTGCTGCCTCTTCTATCACACATACAAACACACACACACGGTAGTGTCCAGTGGTAACACACACACACTCCAGTGGTACTTATTATGCTAGGGTTACAGTTTGGAATCCTCTGTGTTTGTGTAAGACATTCATTCTGAGTTTATTTTGCTTCAGCCTGATATTTCCCTAAACGCCACCACGATTACGTCTCTCTCTACACCCCTTCCCTTTTTCAATCTTCTCTTTCTCTAAAGCCATTCCTTTTTCATGTTTGCCTTTCAGTTTGTTTTCTTGTCGTTTTCTACCCGCTATTTGGTCTTTTGCGGCACTCCCTTTCTTCATCTTCTCTTACACTGCTACCATTTTTTCTATTTTGGTTCACCCCACCACTTTGGTTCACCCCACCCAGAAAACCCCTGTTCATTTCCCCCTACGGCATTCCCCTCCTCTCTAACTAACAGAGTGTGTTGTACAGTACTTTTTGTGGTTGGGCCTGGTTTTCTGTTCCATTATTGGGTAAATGTAAGAGCTGAACCACCATAGACCACCCAGAGACACAATACACTCCTCATGGTGTTTACACACACACATCCACACCTACACACATGTACACACCAGTGGTGCCTGGTGGGAGGAGCTATAGGAGGACAGGCTCATTGTAATGGCTGGAATGGAATAAATGGAACTGCATCAAACACATCATATGTATGGAAATCACATGTTTGACTCCATTCCATTCCAGCCATTACAATGAGCCTGTCCTCCTATAGCTCCTCCCACCAGCCTCCACTGGAACACACCCAACTCAAAGTTATCTTAATCAAAACAAATAACAAAGACCCAAAGCCAATCAATGAAATGTATTAATGAAAACTGAAATGTATTTTATTATTTTCTAATGACATGCTTTACAGCTCTTTACAGCGCTCTGTTAGACTGCAGATTAGTTGTTGTGTGTGTGCGTGTTTGTACGTGCTTGTGTGTCTGTGTGACTGCCACAGTGAGGTTTCAGAGCAGTGTTCTCTGGTCTGATACTGCCCCCTATTGTTCTCCTCCACTAATCGTGTCACCTGTCTCTGCCTGCTGATGAAGTAAGGAAAGGATAATCCTGGTAGTATTCTGAGTTAGTACAGTGGATACATCTGAAATACTCCGTTGTAGAAAACGATAGGGTCCTCAATTATGAACCTCCCAAAAATATTAAATGCTTAATTCCATCTCTGAAATGTTTATACATTTTTACTAAACACATCTATACCTATTTTCTATCTCCTCCACTAACCCTTCCATCTCTCCTCCCGTCCCTCACATCTTCCCCTCCTTGGCTCCCTCCACCCTCCCCTAGCTCCTCCTTCACTCCCTCCATCCCTCCCCTAGCTCCTCCTTCCTCCCTCAATTCTTTCTGAATGGTCAGACACTATGACATTCTAGGCAGCTGCAGAATGGAGAGACAATTATTACTGTGGGATAGGAGCTTTAGCTAGGGTGAAACACACACACACAAACACACACACAGGTTTCCTGCAGGGCAGAGGGTGATTGTTTCCTATGATGGATGTCACACTCTCTCCCGTCAAACACTGGAACCCTGCTGGTTTTAATTGTCCAATCAGGGGGCCCTGACATTTGTTATTAAGCCAAATGACACACACAAACACAACCACGCACACTAGCGCGTGCACACATACACAAACAATTACATACAATTATATCCCTGTATCTTTATCATTGTGATCATATATTGCATCCCTGAATTATTGAATTATTCTCATAACAGAAATCTGATTTTCACCCCTACTCTATACATTAATCTGCCTCTCTCTCTCTCTCTCTCTCTCTCTCTCTCTCTCTCTCTCTCTCTCTCTCTCTCTCGCTCTCTCTCTCTCTCTCTCTCTCTCTCTCTCTCTCTCGCCTACAGCCCTCTCATCCATCAGACTGGGAAGCGGTAGTACCATTGCCCTGAGGATGTAATAATCATTTGTGTTCTTTAATACAGTTTTTCTGCATACGATGTTTATCATAAAGATGTCTCACACACACACACACACACACACACACACACACACACACACACACACACACACACACACACACACTGCAAGGTGGGCGCCTAGCAACCAGAGGACGGACAGAAGCCTGAGGATATCCTGGTAGTGGCAGGAAGGGATAAGACAACAGGGCCCTCTCCTCTCTCCTCACATCTTCCTTCACTCCCGTTGCCAAGGTGACATGAGACGGACGTTCTTTCTATTGGCCCTCGGGCAGTTTGTCACACCCCCCCCCCCACACACGCACACTATATGGTGCCATACTAGACAAAATACACTTGATAAGGTTTTTAGCAATACAGTTATGATACAATGACTACAAACAGAGGGAGAAAATGTAATTTGTGGAAAAAGTGGATATTTCCCCTGAATCATCAATTAATTTCTCTATTCTTTCTCACTTACGTTCACTGATTATCTTTCTCTCAGCTTTCTCTCTCTGTCTCCCCTTGATACCCCATACCGCTCTATCCCACCCCCTCTCTCCCATCCCCCTCCACCTCCCCTCCTCTTGACATGTATGACAGGGTGCTGTGCAGCTCTGCTGGGATAACTGCCAGATTACACGCTGTAGTGTTTCTATCCTGTAATATTAACCAGGAGAGCTTACAGCATCAAGGCCCACTGGAGACACACACACACACCCCAGCTGAAACATGGAGACTAGTGCTGTAATGTGGCTCCTTTGATCTCCCCTAGCACTCATAATTACCCCGGTTACACACACACACACACACTTATTTATATATATATATATATATATATATATATATATATATATATATATATATATATATATATGAACTAATAAGGCAGGGCAAACCATGAAATGGCAGGAGTCTGTAAATGTTCATTTACACCATAAGTGAGAGAGAAATTCTGAACCAGGGATGTTGACTGGTGAAGATGTTGTGTTAATAAGCACACACACTGTCTCTCTACAATAACATTGGTTGACAGTGTTTCCTTGTCTCCATTGGTATAGGGGAGGAGAAGAACACTGCTATGGATGTAAACAAACATCTATATGCCATAGTATAACAGCTGAAGATGCTATTGATGTTTGTTTCCCTGTTATTATGTTACCTCCTAGTGACTTCTGTTGTAAGACAGGACGTAGAGATGTCAGAGCACCGATAGATCCTGTATCCCGTTGCCTTTCTGTCCTCCTCGCCACCTAGATTTCATCTATTCCTACCTCCCTCTTTCTTCCCTTCGTCCTCCAATGAAGAAGAAAATGGACATTTATGGGGGTGATCGATTTATGGAATCAGCTCTTATAGTATAGACTCCTACACAGGTAATAGTTTAGTATTTAATAGTGAAGTATTAAACAGTGAAATTATATTTTAGTAAGTGGATAGGTGTATTGTCTAACTTTGGACCACCCAGTAGCTGCCCTGTTGGGGTGAATAGCATTACTGTATTCCTGTAAAACCATTAGAAAGCTATTATAGTTCACACACATGTGCACGCGCACACAGACACACACAAACACACGTGAAAAAACACAAATGCACACACAGTGAGCACTTAGACTTTCCCCCGTGTGTTAACCTCAGCCCACCCAGTCGCCTCCTCTCCACACAGAGAAACACGGTCTGTGGGTTTGAGGGTTTGGCTGGGACAATACATACTCATTAACTACAGTATGATCAGTGTGTGTGTGTGTGTGTGTATGTGTGTGTGCGTGTTTGCCCTCGTGTGTGCTTGAGTGTGAGCTTGTGCGTGTAGTGGTGCGGGCACTCTACCGTAGTGGTGAACTTCAATCCAAACTATCTTCAGGTTTTTTTTATTCAGTGAATGTCAGAAGCTGTGAGTGGGATTGACCAGTCTGAGGTCCTACTGTGATTTTTAGATTGCTGTTGTCAAGCTGTGCTTCTCAATCACACCCAGCCTTTAAAGTGTGGCAACGGTCCACCGTCTAGCACCATCTATCTCTAACAACACACCCATATTACAAATCAAATATACACACAGGCCTACAGTACATATAGTCCTTTATACATGCGGTCTGTATACACATATAGGCTACAGCGATATGTACATACACACAAACAGGGGCTTTATAAAATACATTTGATTGATAGACAGCTGGGTAAATGCTGTACACAGGTCGAGAGAACACGCGGTGAGTGATGAAAATGCTACTAACAATACTAATTTAGAAAAGCTTAATAAATGCTATTCTCCCCAAAAGATGTGTGCATATACAATGCTTACTTCTAGGACTGTAGGCTATTGTGATGTAGCCAATGTCTCCACAAGATTAGTTCGATGCGGTTTCAAAACGTTTCTTTAGGTTGCTGCTCCACTAATCTGGTATGCAAAAAGAACCAAATATCAGCTTTGTTCTCAGTTTTCAACAGAAAGTTGAAGACACATTGGGACATGTCTGGAATTTTCTGTCACTACGTCTTTAAAAAGTAATCAATGACATCCAACGAGACACATAGAGAAACTAAGACGAGACTCAAAAACACCACATAAAAAGGTCAATAATAAATTAAATAACAACACTTACCCAAATCAACCATAGTTTCAAATCCTTTGTGCCTAACTTCCTCCCTGTCTCTCATAAGCCCCATCAATTACACTTCCTTTTAAACTAGGATTTCAATAGAATATTAGCATTCAATGTATAGCAAAATACCATAGCCAGAGTGTTTACATCTATCAATGTGTGAGCAGCTAGCAACACGGCATGGCGTCCTCTCGCAGGTTGAGGTGCATAACAATCCAGCTAATTGGACAGGTGTTAACAGCTATTATCATATTAAAACGTCATGTGAGATGATTAGCCCGAAACAGCAAGATACCCAGAACCCGCCAAGGATTATCCATCTGTTAAAGATGGAGAACAGGGATTTAGGTCTGTCAGAACGGAGAGATAGAAAGATGAGGGGATGTGGAGAGAAGGAAGAGGGGGAGAGAGCTTAGAGGGAAAGCTCCTTCAGTGTTCAGTAAGCCACAGACAGACAGCTCCCTGTCACAGACTCCCTGTAGACTGCTTCTGCACCCCGAGGTGTGGGCTTGGTGTGTAAATGTGTGTGGGCTTGTGTGCGTTTCCACACCACCTGCCTCTCTCCCCAGCTGTTATTGGACGAGGCAGCTTGGCCAGGAGATAGACCCTCAATGAATGGATCATTATTGATTTCACCTAAAAGGCATGTAGGACCAATTCAACTACTCACTGCAACATCATTCCTCTCTTCTATCTCTGTTTCTTTCTACCATGAGCACGCACACAATCATCCACTTTCACAATCTCTCTCTCTCTCTCTCTCTCTCTCTCTCTTTCTCTCCTCACACACACACACACCCTCTCCTCCCCCCAGGCCCTCCTAAATGACTCTGTGAAGTGGGGTGAGCCTCTTCAGTCCGTGAAGATGGTACAACACACGCCAAATATCCTCCTATCGATCGCCACCCCTAAAGGTCAACGAGGGAGAGTTAACACCAAACACTCTGGTGAGCTAGTGACTAGATGAGTTGACACACACACACACGCACACACACACTGTAATACACAGCGCAGGCAAGATAATGAAACTTAGCTGACAGAGACAACGGCGAGCACTCGTTTGTGTCGACGTTGCAAAGACAAATGAAGTCTCTCTCTTTCACTCCCTTTAACATGCTATGTGCACACGTGTAGAGATGGGCAAAAGATACAGCAAAATGAATCTTGTTACAAATACAGGATACTCTTAAAACCATTGGATCAAACTAAAATAGAAAATACTTTTGCAAAGAATTGTATTTAGATCAAATGGAGGTATTTTGTCATTTCTGAAAAACAAAATGCATTTACAAGTACATGCCTTCACTACAACAACATTGTAATGGTAACAAAAAACGTTTGAACTTGATATGGGGCAGCAGGGTAGCCTAGTGGTTAGAGCGTTGGACTATTAACCGAAAGGTTGAAAGTTCAAATCTCTGAGCTGACAAGGTACAAATCTGTCGTTCTGTTCCTAGGCTGCCATTGAAAATAAGAATTTGTTCTTAACTGACTTGCCTAGTTAAACGAAGGTAAAATGAAAAATATGACTGGGAGATATGTAGAGAGATAGAAAGTTGAGGGGATGTGAAGAGAGGGAGAAAACTTAGAGGGAAATCTACCTTAGTTTTGTCTGTTAAATGACCAAAATGTTCATCTAAATGTGAAAATGCCATCAGACTTCTGATACTGAGAGAAAGGGGGCCACCAAATGGTGAACCGCAAACATTTTTTTATTTATAGAAAAGTATTTTGAGATGATAAATTACAGGTCTCAAAAGTATCTTGTTAAAAATCCCACTGGATTGTAGCTCAGGCCGGTGAAAGACCATTTACAAAATATATTCAGTCACTTTTCTATAGCATTTATTTGTATTTGAAATATGTATTTTGATGTAACAGAAATACTGCCCAAAGAGCAACATGGACAGAGACATCACCTCATACTGCGTGCAGAGTACGTGTCTGACAGGATGTCTGAGGACATCACACTTCCAGTTGGGACCTAGTGAAGGTGACATCAGGCTGTCAACTCTCTCTTTAATTAGACGACATTACTCTTTGGGGAAGAGTGTGTGAATATCAGTCAATTACAGCTGGGTAATTATATGAGGTTGTCAATGTCGTACTGCCAGTTCATCTAGTTTAAATATAAGACACCATGAATACAATCACACGACAGTCTGGTGTATCCCTAACCCTATTTGTACTCACAATCTATTGGTTGGTCCTAACCCTAACCCACACGACAGTCTGGTGTATCCCTAACCCTATTTGTACTCACAATCTATTGGTTGGTCGATCTGTTTTAACAATTCCATCCAGTTTTGCTTTCCTTACTCATTGTGATTGGTCCTTTGACATGTATAAATGTCATTCTGTTTTACTTCTGTAAAAACTCTGATGAAATCCAAAAGCCCAAACACATTGGTTCTAATTTTAGTAAGAAAGACGCTTTTAATTTCATTCTGTTGTCCTCCCAGTGTTGCTGAATCTCCTCTCTACTTCAGTACCCCCAACGATAACCCACTCTACTTCAGTACCCCTAACCCTAACCCTCTCTACTTCACTATCCCTAACCATAACCCTAACCCTAACCCTCTCTACTTCAGTACCCATAACCATAACCCAAACCCTAACCCCTCTACTTCAGTACCCCTAACCATAACCCTAACCCTCTCTACTTCAGTACCCCTAACCATAACCCTAACCCTCTCTACTTCAGTACCCCTAACCATAACCCTCTCTACTTCAGTACCCCTAACCCTAACCATAACCCTACTTCAGTACCCCTAACCATAACCCTACTTCAGTACCCCTAACCATAACCCTACTTCAGTACCCCTAACCATAACCTTACTTCAGTACCCCTAACCATAACCCTACTTCAGTACCCCTAACCATAACCCTACTTCAGTACCCCTAACCATAACCCTACTTCAGTACCCCTAACCATAACCCTACTTCAGTACCCCTAACCATAACCCTACTTCAGTACCCCTAACCATAACCCTACTTCAGTACCCCTAACACTAACCCTACTTCAGTACCCCTAACCCTAACCATAACCATACTTCAGTACCCCTAACCACAACCTTACTTCAGTACCCCTAACCCTAACCAAACCCCTACTTCAATACCCCTAACCATAACCCTACTTCAGTACCCCTAACCATAACCCTACTTCAGCACCCCTAACCATAACCCTACTTCAGTACCCATAACCCTACTTCAGTACCCCTAACCATAACCCTACTTCAGTACCCCTAACCCTACTTCAGTACCCCTAACATAACCCTACTTCAGCACCCCTAACCCTACTTCAGTACCCCTAACCCTACTTCAGTACCCCTAACCCTACTTCAGTACCCCTAACACTAACCTTACTTCAGTACCCCTAAACATAACCCTACTTCAGTACCCTGAACCGTAACCCCACATCAGTACCCCTAACCCTAACCATAACCCTACTTCGGTACCCCTAACCATAACCCTAGCCCCAACCCTAACCCTACTTCAGTACCCCTAACCATAACCCTACTTCAGTACCCCTAACACTAACCCCACTTCAGTACCCCTAACCCTAACCATAACCCTACTTCAGTACCCCTAACCCTAACCATAACCCTACTTCAGTACCCCTAACCACAACCTTACTTCAATACCCCTAACCCTAACCAAAACCCTACTTCAGTACCCCTAACCATAATCCTACTTCAGTACCCCTAACCATAACCCTACTTCAGTACCCCTAACCCTACTTCAGTACCCCTAACCATAACCCTACTTCAGTACCCCTAACCCTACTTCAGTACCCATAACCCTACTTCAGTACCCATAACCCTACTTCAGTACCCCTAACCATAACCCTACTTCAGCACCCCTAACCCTACTTCAGTACCCCTAACCCTACTTCAGTACCCCTAACACTAACCTTACTTCAGTACCCCTAACACTAACCTTACTTCAGTACCCCTAACCCTAACCCTACTTCAGTAACGCTAACCATAACCCTACTTCAGTACCCCTAACCCTACTTCAGTAACCCTAACCCTACTTCAGTACCCCTAACCTTAGTTCAGTACCCCTAACCATAACCCTAGCCCTAACCATAACTCTACTTCAGTACCCCTAACCATAACCCTACCCCTAACCATAACCCTACTTCAGTACCCCTAAACATAACCCTACTTCAGTAACCCTAACCCTACTTCAGTACCCCTAACCCTACTTCAGTACCCCTAACCCTACTTCAGTACCCCTAACACTAACCTTACTTCAGTACCCCTAACACTAACCTTACTTCAGTACCCCTAACCCTATCCCTACTTCAGTAACGCTAACCATAACCCTACTTCAGTACCCCTAACCCTACTTCAGTAACCCTAACCCTACTTCAGTACCCCTAACCTTAGTTCAGTACCCCTAACCATAACCCTAGCCCTAACCATAACTCTACTTCAGTACCCCTAACCATAACCCTACCCCTAACCATAACCCTACTTCAGTACCCCTAAACATAACCCTACTTCAGTAACCCTAACCCTACTTCAGTACCCCTAACCTAACTTCAGTAGCCCTAACCATAACCCTACTTCAGTACCCCTAACCCTACTTCAGTACCCCTAACCCTACTTCAGTATCCCTAACCATAACCCTAACCCTAACCATAACCCTAGCCCTAACCATAACCCTACTTCAGTACCCCTAACCCTAACCCTACTTCAGTACCACTAACCATAACCCTAGCCCTAACCATAACCCTACTTCAGTACCCCTAACCATAACCCTACTTCAGTACCCCTAACCCTACTTCAGTACCCCTAACCATAACCCTAACCCTACTTCAGTACCCCTAACCATAACCCTAGCCATAACCATAACCCTACTTCAGTACCCCTAACCCTACTTCAGTACCCCTAACCCTACTTCAGTACCCCTAACCATAACCCTACCCCTAACCCTAACCCTATTTCAGTACCCCTAACCATAACCCTACCCCTAACCAGACCCTACTTCAGTACCCCGAACCCTATTTCATTACCCCTAACCCTACTTCAGTACCCCTAACCATAACCCTAGCCCTAACCATAACCCTAATTCAGTACCCCTAACCCTAATTCAGTACCCCTAACCATAACCCTAGCCCTAACCATAACCCTACTTCAGTACCCCTAACCATAACCCTACTTCAGTACCCCTAACCCTACTTCAGTACCCCTAACCATAACCCTACTTCAGTACTCCTAACCATAACCCTACTTCAGTACCCCTAACCCTACTTCAGTACCCCCAACCCTACTTCAGTACCCCTAACCCTAACCCTACTTCAGTACCCCTAACCATAACCCTACTTCAGTACCCCTAACCCTAACCATAACCCTACTTCAGCACCCCTAACCCTACTTCAGTACCCCTAACCCTACTTCAGTAACCCTAACCCTACTTCAGTACCCCTAACCCTAACCCTACTTCAGTACCCCTAACCATAACCCTACTTTAGTACCCCTAACACTAACCATTACCTTAACCCTAACCATAACCCTAACCCTACTTCAGTACCCCTAACCCTAACCCTACTTCAGTACCCCTAACCCTACTTCAGTACCCCTACCCCTAACCCTCTCTACTTCAGAACTCCTAACACTAACCATTACCTTAACCCTAACCATAACCATAACCCTACTTCAGTACCCCTAACCCTACTTCAGTACCCATACCCCTACTTCAGTACCCCTAACCCTACTTCAGTACCCCTAACACTAACCTTACTTCAGTACCCCTAACACTAACCTTACTTCAGTACCCCTAACCCTAACCCTACTTCAGTAACGCTAACCATAACCCTACTTCAGTACCCCTAACCCTAACCCTACTTCAGTACCCCTAACCTTAGTTCAGTACCCCTAACCATAACCCTAGCCCTAACCATAACTCTACTTCAGTACCCCTAACCATAACCCTACCCCTAACCATAACCCTACTTCAGTACCCCTAAACATAACCCTACTTCAGTAACCCTAACCCTACTTCAGTACCCCTAACCCTACTTCAGTACCCCTAAACATAACCCTACTTCAGTACCCCTAACCCTACTTCAGTACCCCTAACCCTAACCCTACTTCAGTACCCCTAACCATAACCCTAGCCCTAACCATAACCCTACTTCAGTACCCCTAACCCTACTTCAGTACCCCTAACCATAACCCTAGCCCTAACCATAACCCTACTTCAGTACCCCTAACCATAACCCTACTTCAGTACCCCTAACCCTACTTCAGTACCCCTAACCATAACCCTAACCCTACTTCAGTACCCCTAACCATAACCCTAGCCCTAACCATAACCCTACTTCAGTACCCCTAACCCTAGCCCTACTTCAGTACCCCTAACCATAACCCTACTTCAGTACCCCTAACCCTACTTCAGTACCCCTAACCATAACCCTAACCCTACTTCAGTACCCCTAACCATAACACTACCCCTAACCCTAACCCTATTTCAGTACCCCTAACCATAACCCTACCCCTAACCCTATTTCAGTACCCCTAACCATAACCCTACCCCTAACCTTAACCCTACTTCAGTACCCCTAACCATAACCCTAGCCCGAACCATAACCCTACTTCAGTACCCCTAACCATAACCCTACTGCAGTACCCCTAACCCTACTTCAGTACCCCTAACCATAACCCTAACCCTACTTCAGTACCCCTAACCATAATCCTAGCCCTAACCATAACCCTACTTCAGTACCCCTAACCCTAACCCTACTTCAGTACCCCTAACCATAACACTACCCCTAACCCTACTTCAGTACCCCTAACCATAACCCTAGCCCTAACCATAACCCGAGCCCTAACCATAACCCTAGCCCTAACCATAACCCTAGCCCTAACCATAACCCTAGCCCTAACCATAACCCTAGCCCTAACCATAACCCTAGCCCTAACCATAACCCTAACCATAACCCTAGCCCTAACCCTAACCATAACCCTAGCCCAAACCATAACCCTAACCATAACCCTAGCCCTAACCCTACTTCTGTACCCCTAGCCCTAACCATAACCCTACCCCTAACCATAACCCTAGCCCTAACCATAACCCTAGCCCAAACCCTAACCCTAACCATAACCCTAGCCCTAACCATAACCCTAGCCCTAAACATAACCCTAGCCCTAACCATAACCCTAGCCCTAACCATAACCCTAGCCCTAACCATAACCCTAGCCCTAACCATAACCCTAGCCCTAACCATAACCCTAGCCCTAACCATAACCCTAGCCCTAACCATAACCCTAGCCCTAACCATAACCCTAGCCCTAACCATAACCCTAGCCCTAACCATAACCCTAACCATAACCCTAGCCCTAATCATAACCCTAACCCGAGCCCTAACCCTACTTCAGTACCCCCCTAACCATAACCCTAGCCCTAACCCTAACCATAACCCTAGCCCTAACCATAACCCTAACCCTACCCCTAACCATAACCCTAGCCCTAACCATAACCCTAGCCCTAACCATAACCCTAGCCCTAACCATAATCCTAGCGCTAACCATAACCCTAACCATAACCCTAGCCCTAACCATATCCCTAACCATAACCCTAGCCCTAACCCTACTTCAGTACCCCTAACCATAACCCTACCCCTACCCCTAACCCTACCCATAACCCTAGCCCTAACCATAACCCTAACCATAACCCTAGCCCTAACCCTACTTCAGTACCCCTAACCATAACCCTAGCCCTAACCATAACCCTAGCCCTACTTCAGTACCCTTAACCATAACCCTACCCCTAACCATAACCCTAACCATAACCCTAACCATAACCCGATAGCTTTACCAAGTCGTTGCATATCAACAGATTTGCAGTTAATATTTTCTTCAAAGTTTGAGCATATAATGACGTCCATGAGACTAAAAACATCAGTGGCCGTTCAGGTAACAGGCAATATTGAAGAGTTTGGGTAAAGGATCAGGCTCTTCTTTTCAAACCTACGAAATGGTCATCATATAGCTCGCTACACTCAACTATTCAACTACAACATCACAACAAAACACTCAGTGATACAAACACATCACCCACTACCAGCGAAATTACATCTTCCATTTAAAAATCCATTAAAAGTACTGAGTTCTGAAGTAGGGGGCTTTGTATGAATGAGATTAAAGGCATGATTCATTTGAGAACGCAGCTCAATGTTTTGGGAAGATGGGCCCTGACTTGGATGTGATATAGACCATCTTACGGTTCTCAGAAGGAGGGCGAGAAGAAAGGAGAGTGATTGAGAGAGGTTGGAAGGTACAAGAGAGCACTTGAGGAGATGGCTTCCTGCTAATTGTGGGTTTACCTGGCATTTGTAGAAATGCACTCTACACCCTCCAACTCTGTATCTCTCCATCTCTCCATCCCTCTCTCTAGCCAGCCCCAATCATTAGGAACTTGCTCCTTCGCTCTCCAAATGGAGGGGTAATTGTTCACTGCCGAAACCTAGCTTTTGTTTATTGGTCCTCTGCCAGCAAAGCAGAGAGGGTGAAGCTTGGTTTGCCATCTACGGGTAATTCAGTCACATTGCGTAAATTGGTGCATTCAATATGCATAAGAAGGACTGGAGTCTTGAGTTACTTGGCTTTAAATTGTGTCTCATCTGGTGAATTCCCCTCTTTAAGGTCCTTTAATGAAATTAGATCACTCAGGAAGAGATGGGTGGATGGATAGAGTTATAGAGAGAGAGAGGATTACTTTGATGAAAAGATGCGAGAGGGATGAGGCCTCGTGTCAATGTTGAGTGTGTGTGCATGTATGTGTGTGGTGTGTGTTTGTGTGTGACAGATCAGAGGCCTCACCTCCGTTTGACATCAACATAAATAGCCTCATTAATAGACATGATAAACTAACATAAATATAATGTACAGTACGTGTTTCCTCTCTGTTAGAAGAGGCCTTTACTGCTTTAGTATCCTGAGGTCAATGTAAAATAAATATGTTTTATTGTCACATACACCAGATAGGTGCAGTGAAATGTGTTGTTTGACAGGGTCAGCCATAGTAGCACAGTGCCCCTGGAGCAAATTAGGGTTAAGTGCCTTGCTCAATGGCACATCAACAGATTTTACACCTTGACGGCTCTGGCATTCGAACCAGCATCCTTTCAGCAACCAATATGTGCGGGAGAGAAAGATAAAAGGCCTCACCTCTATTTAACATCAACTCCAACAGATACTGGTTCATAGAAATTGAATAGAAAGCCTAAAGGGACATTGTTGTTATGTAAATGTAGATCTGTGTATGTTCCATTAGATACTTAAACTAAAGGGCCGGTTTCCTGGATCCAGATTGAACCGACTCCTGGACTAAAAAGCACGTTGATAGTAGATTCTCATGAGCGTGCTTCAGAAAGATGAACTATCAGTGGTCATGTACTGTATAGGGGCAAATTCATCACCACATCCTCAAGTGTGAACCACAGTCTGGTTTATCATGTGTTCACTGGACTGTTACATGACTGTTTCCAGGTTAGTCATTAAAAACGAACCAAGTGCAAATCATTTACCTTTCAGTGGCATAGCGAAGCACGTCTTGTTCTCCAAATACCTCCAGATCTAATTATTTGACATATAAATTAGAATGCAACTGTCTTCATAAGTACAAATGGACTAAGCATGTAATTTATTTCATAAGACTATTTAAGTAGAACTTGGTTCATTATCATTCAGATTTCTATAGACACACACACACACACACACACACACACACACACACACACACACACACACACACACACACACACACACACACACACACACACACACACACACACACACACACACACACACACACACAAACCTGCGTATCATTATACCCCACGTAACAACTTCTGCATCTCAATAGCAGTGAGCGGTGCAATTTAAAGTATAGTGATTTTACACACATGACTTCCTATCTTAACCAAGGTCTTTCTGAGCTCCTATCTGAAGGTTAAGTCTGACTGACTCCTTTGGCAGCTTACTCACACTGTGTGTGTATGTGTGCACAAAAGCTTGCGTGTGTGTGTAAGTGCGTGCTCTAACGTGTGTGTGTGTGTCTATGTTATGTGCTATGTGCTACCCTCATAGCTAGGCAGTAAAATATATTAAGGAACAATTGGTAAAAGTGACAGGTTTAATAGAGAAAGATTACTCCTCGCTACATCAATTTGAATTGAATTGAATATATTTTCCACCACAGGTCGAACGGTGTTCTTGGATGGAAGAGCTGTCTGGATGTTTTTGTCTTTGTGAGTGTGGAGAGGGAGAGAGAGAGGGGGAGAAAGGAGAGGGAGAGAGAAGGGAGAGAGAGAGAGGGGGAGAAAGGAGAGGGAGAGAAAGAGAGAAGGGAGAGAAAGAGAGAAGGGAGAGAGAGAAGGAGTGGGAAAGAGGGAAAGGAGAGGGAGAGAGAGAGGGGGAGAAAGGAGAGGGAGAGAAATAGAGAAAGGAGTGGGAGAGAAAGAGAGAAGGGAGAGAGAGAGAGGGAGTGGGAAAGAGGGACAGTGTGTCATCGAGTCTCCAGCCTGTTTGTATGATTCCTTCTTCATATAGGTAATACCACCAAGGGAGTTAAGGTGCCAGAGGGAGAGGAAAACACAGACAGACATCAATCTTTTGTTGTTTTTTTCTTTTCATAAACAGTAGTGGTTCTAAATGCATTCTGGAATGACAAAAATATTATTCCGCCTTCTGCTGGGTTAGAAGAGAAAGACGGAGAGAGAGGAAATCTCTTCCCTAATCTAGAGTTGGCTACACACAACATTCAGTTTAAACTGTACCTATATTACTTCCAAAAAGAGGGGTGGGGGAGAGAAAGAGAGGGGGAGATGGAGGGGGAGAGAAAGAGAGGGGTGGGGTGAGAAAAGAGAGGGGTCAGTGGGGGGAGAGAAAGAGAGGGGTGGGAGAGAGTGCAAAAAGAGGGGTGGGGGTGAGAAAGAGAGGGGTGGGGGTGAGAAAGAGAGGGGTGGGGGTGAGAAAGAGAGGGGTGGGGGTGAGAAAGAGAGGGGTGGGGGGAGAGAAAGAGGGGTGGGGGTGAGAAAGAGGGGTGGGGGAGAGAAAGAGAGGGAGGGGGAGAGGGAGAGAAAGAGAGGGGAGATGGAGAGAAAGAGAGGGGTAACCAAGGGGGAGAGAAAGAGAGGGGTGGGGGGTGAGAAAAAGAGAGGGAGGGAGGGGGAGAGGGAGAGAAAGAGAGGGGTGGGGGAGAGAAATAGATGGAGGGGGAGAGAAAGAGATGGGGGGAGAGAAATAGAGGGGACGGGGGGTGAGAAAGAGAGGGGTGGGGGAGAGAAAGAGAGGGGGGAGGGGAGGGGAGAAAGAAAGAGAGGGGTGGGGGGAGAGAAAGAGATGGAGGGGAGAGAGAAAGAGAGGGGAAGGGGGGAGAGAAAGAGAAGGAGAGGGGAGAGAGAAGAGAAAAGGAGGGGGGGGGAGAAGGAGGGGAGAGAAAGAGAAGGAGGGAGAGAAAGAGATGGAGGGGAGAGAAAGAGAAGGGGGGGAGGGGAGAAAGAGAGGGAGGAGAGAGAGAGAAGAGGAGGGGGAGAGGAGTGGGGGGAGAGAGAATGGAGAGGGAGAGAAGAGAAGGAGGGGGAGAGAAAGAGATGGAGAGGGAGAGAGAAAGAGAAGGATGGAGGGGGAGAGAAAGAGAAGGAGAGAGAGGAGGGGGAGAGAAAGAGATGGAGGGGGAGAAAGAGAAGGAGGGGGAGAGAAAGAGAGAGGGAGAGAAAGAGAAGGAGGGGGAGAGAAAGAGATGGTGGGGAGAGAAAGAGATGGAGGGGAGAGAAAGAGAAGGAGGGGGAGAGAAAGAGATGGAGGGGAGAGAAAGAAAGGAGGGGGAGAGAAAGAGAAGGGGGGAGAGAAAGAGATGGAGAGGGAGAGAAAGAGAAGGAGGGGGAGAGAAAGAGAAGGAGAGGGAGAGAAAGAGATGGAGGGGGAGAGAAAGAGAGGGGTGGGGGGAGAAAGAGGAAGAGAGAGATGGAGAGGGAGAGAAAGAGATGGAGGGGGGAGAGAGAAAGAGAAAAGGAGGGGGAGAGAAAGAGAAGGAGGGGAGAGAAAGAGATGGAGGGGGGAGAGAAAGAGAGGGGTGGGGGAGAGAAAGAGAAGGGGGGGAGAGAAAGAGATGGAGAGGGAGAGAAAGAGAAGGAGAGAGAGGAAGAGAAAGAGGAGGGGGAGAGAAAGAGAAGGAGGGGGAGAGAAAGAGATGGAGAGGGAGAGAAAGAGAAGGAGGGGGAGAGAAAGAGAAGGGGGGAGAGAAGGAGGGGGAGAGAAAGAGATGGAGGGGAGAGAAAGAGAAGGAGGGGGAGAGAAAGAGAAGGAGGGGGAGAGAAAGAGATGGAGGGGGAGAGAAAGAGAGGGGTGGGGGAGAGAAAGAGAAGGAGGGGGAGAGAAAGAGATGGAGAGGGAGAGAAAGAGATGGAGGGGGAGAGGGAGAGAAAGAGAGGGGAGGGGGAGAGAAAGAGAGGGAGGGGGAGAGGGAGAGAAAGAGAGGGGTGGGGGAGAGAAATAGATGGAGGGGGAGAGAAAGAGAGGGGTGGAGGAGAGAAAGAGAGGGGTGGGGGGGGTGAGAAAGAGAGGGGGGGGGGAGAGAAAGAGAGGGAGGGGGAGAGGGAGAGAAAGAGAGGGATGGGGGTGAGAAAGAAAGGGAGGGGGACAGGGAGAGAAAGAGAGGGGTGGGGGTGAGAAAGAGAGGGAGGGGGAGAGGGAGAGAAAGAGAGGGGAGGGGGAGGGAAAGAAAGGGGAGGGGGAGAGAAAGAGAGGGAGGGGGAGAGAAAGATATGGAGGGGAGAGAAATAGAGGGGATGGGGAGGGAAAGAAAGGGGTGGGGTGAGAAAGAAAGGGAGGGGGAGAGGGAGAGAAAGAGAGGGGGGGGGGTGAGAAAGAAAGGGAGGGGGAGAGGGAGAGAAAGAGAGGGATTGGGGTGACAAAGAGAGGGAGGGGGAGAGGGGTGGGGGAGAGAAAGAGAGGGGAGGGGGAGAGAAAGAGAGGGGAGGGAAAGAGAGGGGTGGGGTGAGAAAGAGAGGGAGGGGGAGAGGGAGAGAAAGAGAGGGGATGGGGAGAGGGAGAGAAAGAGAGGGAGGAGGAGAGAAAGAGAGGGAGGGGGAGAGAAAGAGAGGGAGGGGGAGAGGGAGAGAAAGAGAGGGGAGGGGGAGAGAAAGAGAGGGAGGGGTGCATGCTTTTTCTTTCTCCCTCCTCTCCATTCCCTGAACCATGAATCCAAAGTGTGTAACATTATGATAAATAACAACCAAATATGAGTTAAAAGTTCAAGGGTTGCTAAGGAAGGTAAACTAAAAACGTTGTTTCTTTCTAGCATGGTCAGATAGTGTTGACTGAGGGTTTCTAGCTTATTCATAATTACCATTGTGAGGACAGGCTTCACTGTCAATGTGGAATACTAGAGTACTACTGCCATCAGGTGGCAGAGTTCTGTATGGCAAACTTCGCCTTCTGGGCAGAGGAACTGTCTTGATCTGGAAGGATTGGTTGGTTATACACTGAGTATACCAAACATTAAGAAACACCTTCCTAATATTGAATTGCACCCCCCATCCCCCTTTACCCTCAGAAATGCCTAGATTCGTCAGGGCATGGACTCTACAAAGTGTCAAAAACTTTCCACAGGGATGCTGGCCCATGTTGACTCCAATGCTTCCCATAGTTGGCTGTCAAGTTGGCTGGATGTCCTTTGGGTGGTGGACCATTCTTGATACACAGGATACTGTTGAGTGTGAAAAACCCAGCAGCATTGCAGTTCTTGACACAAACTGGTGTACCTAGCACCCAATACCCTGTTCAAACGCACTTAAATATTTTGTCCTGCCTATTCATCCTCTGAATGGCACACATACACAATCCATGTTTCAGTTGTCTCAAGGCTTGAAAATCATTCTTTAACCTGTTTCCTCCCCTTCATCTACACTGATTAACGTGGATTTAACAAGTGACATCACTAAGGGATCATAGCTTTCGTCTGGATCACCTGGTCGGTCTATGTCATGGAAAGAGCAGCATATATAAAGTATAGAAAAGGATGGAATATGTACAATATAAAATATCCACAGGGGATATTGGGCAGGGCTCGATTGAAGATTGGGCACGTTTTAATTGAATGTAATTTTCTGCCATTACCATCGTCCTCACCAAATCCACACCAGGATACGTATGGAAAAAATGTACGATGATTGTTTCACTCCATCTTTCCTTCTCTCCTTTCATCCTCCTTTCCTCCCTCCTTCCTGTGCAGGTAGATGTGCCTGCTGGGTCGTAATACAGAGCTGTCAGTGTGAGACGAGCGGTGTGTGTGTGTGCGTGCGTGCGTGGGTGGGGGTGTCTGAGATGAGATATGTGACCAGCATGCTAACACGCAGGTTTGTCTACTAGGGCCAGGAGCCAGGATCACATACACACACACACAGTGTCGTCATGCCCATAGAGGCACAATGGCACGTGCCCTGTCAGATTTGTCCTATGTTTATGTGTGTTTTTCTTTCAGATGTTAAATTAATAACCCACGTTTTATCATAATTAAGAGGGGGCACCCTGACTGGAGAGAGAGAGAGTAGAGTGACACACACAGCATTTGATTTGATTTTAGCTTCTGGTAATGGGCTCATGAATGTGATCAAGCTCTGTAGCCATTTGATTACTTCTTGATGAATAAATAAAACGAATATGTTTTGTTGTTTCTCTGTAATACTAGCCACTAAGCAATTTTATAAAGTTGTCTTTAGCTAACCAGCTAGAAAGGTTCCCAATCTTCTAACCTCATAAGCAGCGAACAAGTCATTTTAGGCTATCAATCAAGTTAGAGTAGCTTGTCCAACTATCTTAGCTATTATAAACTGGGTGGCTCGAGCCCTGAATGCTGATTGGCTGAAAGCCACCATGGGTATGACCCAAAAATATTTTTACTGCTCTAATTACATTAGTAACCAGTTTATAATAGCAATAAGGCACCTCAGGGTTTTGTGGTATATGGCCAATATACCACGGCTAAGGACTGTATCCAGGCACTCTGCGTTGCGTCTTGCGTAAGAACAGCCCTTAGCCGTGGTATATTGGCAATATACATATATATTGGCAATATACCACATTCCCTCAGGCCTTATTGCTTAAATATAACCTATGCAGAAAAATAAACATAGATTTTTTTTTAGATAGAATTAGGCATAATGATTATGGCTCTAGAAGCTGTTTAGGGTGTTTCAGGCAAAATTATCCAACTTCCAGATTCCAGAAAGCCATCCCTCCGGACCAATCTCATCTCCGGAACAGCCATCCCTCCGGACCAATCTCATCTCCGGAACAGCCATCCCTCCGGACCAATCTCATCTCCGGAACAGCCATCCCTCCGGACCAATCTCATCTCCGGAACAGCCATCCCTCCGGACCAATCTCATCTCCGGAACAGCCATCCCTCCGGACCAATCTCATCTCCGGAACAGCCATCCCTCCGGACCAACCCCATCTCCGGAACAGCCATCCCTCCCTCCGACCAATCTCATCCCCCCATCCCTCCGGACCAACCCCCTCTCCGGACCAACCCCCCCTCCGGACCAACCCCCTCTCCGGACCAACCCCCCCCCCTGGAACAACCCCCTTTCCGGACCAACCCCCTCTTCGGACCAGCCCCCCATCCTCACGTACTTACTGCCTCCTCTAAAATAATGGGTGCATGACGTCCCGGCACACAGACATATACCCACATACACCCATACACACACAGCCATACACACACACCATGCAATGTTGTTTTAACCTGACAATGTTTCCTACTTCATTATAGAGTTGATAGAGAGATTTAACCATGTTCATTTCAGACACCGTCATCTCCTCGCAGGCTCACAAACAGACACACGCACACAGTGGAATAGGTCAGGCATCTATGTATACATACCAAATTTCACAATAAAACATTCAGTATGAGTATATATGGAGGTACATCTATGTATACATACCAAATTTCACAATAAAACATTCAGTATGAGTATATATGGAGGTACATCTATGTATACATACCAAATTTCACAATAAAACATTCAGTATGAGTATATATGGAGGTACATCTATGTATATATACCACATTTCACACTGAAACATTTAGTATGAGTATATATGGTACATCTATATACACACTATGGTTGTGTTTTCTCATTTTCTTTTAGATGAGGGGCCAAATTGAGCAGCTGGAATCAACTTTCACTCAACTCATGTCAACAAATATATGAGCATATCCCAGACCAATACAGCCATAAACACACACCTCATAACCCAGACCAATACAGCCATAAACACACACCTCATATCCCAGACAGCCATAAACACACACCTCATAACCCAGACCAATACAGCCATAAACACACACCTCATAGCCCAGACCAATAGAGCCATAAACACACACCTCATAACCCAGACCAATACAGCCATAAACACACACCTCATAACCCAGACCAATACAGCCATAAACACACACCTCATAACCCAGACCAATACAGCCATAAACACACACCTCATAACCCAGACCAATACAGCCATAAACACACACCTCATAACCCAGACCAATACAGCCATAAACACACACCTCATAACCCAGACCAATACAGCCATAAACACACACCTCATATCCCAGACCAATACAGCCATAAACACACACCTCATAACCCAGACCAATACAGCCATAAACACACACCTCATAACCCAGACCAATACAGCCATAAACACACACCTCATAACCCAGACCAATACAGCCATAAACACACACCTCATAACCCAGACCAATACAGCCATAAACACACACCTCATAACCCAGACCAATACAGCCATAAACACACACCTCATAACCCAGACCAATACAGCCATAAACAATACGTCCTCCCCTCAGCAGCCTCTTGTGGTATAAATGCTCTTGGTGAATTTGTTATTTCTATTTAAACCATATGGGGGTGCCCCTTTCCCCTTATTTTCCCCGTTGTGGCGCAATGGATTATGCCGCGTGTGCATTGTATCATAACTTTGTCCATGTTCATGCAAGAGCGTACAAAATGCAGCGTATAGCTTAGGTTACAATTAATTGAAAATAGTGTTCTGTTTTTATCAGAATATACAGTTACAAAATATAGCTTACATTGTCTAATTTGTATACACTATTTGACAGTTTAGAAGGTCAATATAATAGTTCTGACATACAAACAATTGAATTTACACAAAATTTGAACATTTTCATATCATTTCATATTATAACAGTAATCTCAAAAGACTGAAAGACACTGAAAAGTTGATTAGGAACTAAATGTACGGTTAATTATATTATTGACAAATACAGTATACTCCAGTTTGTGTATTTGTAAAGCACCACACCACAAGCAACATGGCAATACGTGAACATTAATATTAACAGACAATCATGTGTTCCAGACACAGTCCACTACTAATAAGTGCACTTTAAGTAACGCATACTGTATATAAAGTACATGCTGATTAGCAAATCTCCTGCTCCATATTCAACGATGAGCCTACAGAAAGCTCAAATACACTCACAATTACACCACGATAAGAGAGGCTCCGACTTTAGGAATAATCTAATGATTTATAAAGATGCTACCGAACTATAAAGACTACCGAATTGGAGTGAAAACCTATGGCACTGAATAGTTGAGGGAACATTGAACATTTTACACATTTACAAACATAGGGCAGAATGCAAACTTGAGATCCAAATTCAAGTTTTTTCATTTACAAGTTACAGGTGTAGATCTCAAATTCGGATTTGGCTGCATTCATGGTGGACAAACAGTATGTTTTGTTTGTTTGGTTATTCGGTGGTGGGGGCGGGTGCTGTACACTCAGAGTGGGGATTCGGCGGTATGTCTGTGTGGGAGGGGTGGAGCCAGGAGGAGGGAGGGGCTAGGAGAGGACTTCTCTGCAACCTGAGGCGGAGACGGGATAGGAGTGTCTGGAGACAGTGCAGAGAGAGGGATAGAGAGAGAGGGATAGAGAGAGAGGGATAGAGAGAGAGAGAGAGAGAGAGAGAGAGAGAGAGAGAGAGAGAGAGAGAGAGAGAGAGAGAGAGAGAGAGAGAGAGAGAGAGAGAGAGGGAGAGAGAGAGAGAGGGATAGAGAGAGAGAGGGATAGAGAGAGAGGGATAGAGAGAGAGAGAGAGAGAGGGATAGAGAGAGAGGGATAGAGAGAGAGGGATAGAGAGAGAGAGAGAGGGATAGAGAGATAGAGAGAGAGAGGGATAGAGAGAGAGGGATAGATAGAGAGAGAGGGATAGAGAGAGAGAGAGAGGGATAGAGAGAGAGAGAGAGAGAGGGATAGAGAGAGAGGGATAGATAGAGAGAGAGGGATAGAGAGAGAGAGAGGGAGAGAGAGAGAGGGATAGAGAGAGAGAGAGAGAGAGAGGATAGAGAGAGAGAGAGAGGGATAGAGAGAGAGGGATAGAGAGAGATAGAGAGAGGGATAGAGAGAGGGATAGAGAGAGGGATAGAGAGAGGGATAGAGAGAGAGAGAGAGAGAGAGAGAGAGAGAGAGAGAGATAGAGAGAGAGAGAGAGGGAGAGAGAGAGGGAGAGAGAGGGATAGAGAGAGAGAGAGAGAGGGAGAGAGAGAGAGAGAGAGAGGGATAGAGAGAGAGAGAGAGAGGGATAGAGAGAGAGAGAGAGAGAGGATAGAGATAGAGAGAGAGAGAGAGAGAGAGAGAGAGAGAGAGAGAGAGAGAGAGAGAGAGAGAGAGAGAGAGAGAGATGAGCCTCACACCAGAGGGGCAGAAAGAGTAATATGGAGCAGTCATTGTGGACTATAATGAATGCTTGCCTGTGAATGCACATGAATCTTACCTACTGGAGAAACAACTGCGTGCATGCTTGTGTGTGTAGGTGTGTATTTTACCTATCTGAGTAGTGTGTGTTGCAGGCATAGTGCTGATGACCAGTGTGTGTAGGTGTGTATTTTACCTATCTGAGTAATGTGTGTCGCAGGCATAGTGCTGATGACCAGTGTGTGTCCAGTCAGAGGGTCCTGGGCTAACTGGGTGTGGCCTGAGTGGTGCAGGTGGGCGGGCTCTGCCGACAGACCTGGAGATAAACAGACAAACCAGCCAATCAGCACACAGGAAAATATATTTGCTTGTGTCCACCGTTAATGTACACTCTACTACCCACCTCCAAGTAGCGTAATAACATCTATATTGCTTATCAATATAATTAATGTTATGTTATCAGGGTTGGGGAGTAACATGTAATCTGTTACATGTAAGGGATTACAAAAAACAGTATTTGTAATCCGTTACGTTACCAGCAAAAATATTGTAATCAGATTACAGATACATTTGAAAAACTAGATGATTACTTTAAGTTTGTTCCACCTAAGCGAGTCTGACAACAAGTCAGAGACCACTACGATGACACACCAAATGTGATGGATCGTGGGAAAAGAGCAGGAATAGGCTTTTGTAGGCTACAGTCCAAGCTATGTCTTCCAATGGTGCAACTGCTGTCGGCATCTGCTGACAGCGGTGGTGTAGTCAACGGCGATATGGATATGACTTATTATTGATATCTACACAGCACATTGATGTGAATCACACTGCTGCTCTCTCATTTAGCTATTTGCGCCTTATGGATTCTGGTTGTTGTGGATGGCTGTTCAGAAATCTAAAGGTGTATTTAAACCCAATAATGGTTGAATTCAAGAAGTTTAAACTGCCTATCAATCATTGTTTTTGAAACCAGTGGACAGCCAGTGTCACCAGGACATATACAGGATGCTACCCTAAACAACATAACCTTCACTATGTCACCAGGACATATACAGGATACTACCCTAAACAACATAACCTTCACTATGTCACCAGGACATATACAGGATACTACCCTAAACAACATAACCTTCACTATGTCACCAGGACATATACAGGATGCTACCCTAAACAGCATGACCTTCACTATGTCACCAGGACATATACAGGATACTACCCTAAACAACATAGCGTTCACTATGTCACCAGGACACATACAGGATGCTAACATAAACAACATAACCTTCACTATGTCACCAGGACATATACAGGATACTACCCTAAACAGCATGACCTTCACTATGCCACCAGGACATATACAGGATACTACCCTAAACAATATGACCGTCACTATGTCACCAGGACATATACAGGATGCCTCCCTAAACAGCATGACCTTCACTATGTCACCAGGACATATACAGGATACTACCCTAAACAATATGACCTTCACTCTGTAACCAGGACATATACAGGATACTACCCTCCTCAACATAACCTTCACTATGTAACCAGGACATATACAGGATACTACCCTCCTCAACATAACCTTCACTATGTAACCAGGACATATACAGGATACTACCCTCCTCAACATAACCTTCACTATGTAACAAGGACATATACAGGATACTACCGTCTGGATTACTGCAACTCGCTGTTGGCTGGGCTCCCTGCCTGTGCCATTAAACCCCTACAACTCATCCAGAACGCTGCAGCCCGTCTGGTGTTCAACCTTCCCAAGTTCTCTCACGTCACCCCGCTCCTCCGCTCTCTCCACTGGCTTCCAGTTGAAGCTCGCATCCGCTACAAGACCATGGTGCTTGCCTACGGAGCTGTGAGGGGAACGGCACCTCAGTACCTCCAGGCTCTGATCAGTCCCTACACCCAAACAAGGGCACTTTAACCGTTCATCCACCTCTGGCCTGCTCGCCTCCCTACCACTGAGGAAGTACAGTTCTTTATTTAACCAGGTAGGCTCAGCCCAGTCAAAACTGTTCGCTGCTCTGGCTCCCCAATGGTGGAACACACTGCAACCTGGCCCTCACGACAGAGCCAGGACAGCAGAGTCAATCACCACCTTCCGGAGACACCTGAAACCCCACCTCTTTAAGGAATACCTAGGATAGGTTAAAGTAATCCCCCCCCCCCTTAAAAGATTTAGATGCACTATTGTAAAGTGGCTGTTCCACTGGATGTCATAAGGTGAATGCACCAATTTGTAAGTCGCTCTGGATAAGAGCGTCTGCTAAATGACTTAAATGTAAATGTAAATGTAGGTAGTCACCTCATACAAGTACTTGGGAGTATGGCTAGATGGTGCACTGTCCTTCTCTCAGCACATATCAAAGCTGCAGGATAAAGTTAAATCTAAACTGGGTTTCCTGTATCGTAATCGCTCCTCTTTCACCCCAGCTTCCAAACTAACCCTGATTCAGATGACCATCCTACCCATGCTAGATTACAGACACATAATTTATAGATCAGCAGGTAAGGGTGCTCTCGAGCAGCTCAATGTTCTTTACCATTCGGCCATCAGATTTACACAGATCAGACATGGACAGAGTATGATTAGCTCGGTTTCAAGCTCGGTTTCAAGGGTGTTTATTAAATAATAAATCAAAAGAAAAGGATTCCCCATGAGACCCTTTCCGGGATACCGTCTTCTGGGCTCCGGGTCTTGCTGTATCCTGTCGGGCACACAAACTCAAGCTCGCTTTAGCGCAGGCTCCGTCTCCAACTACACGGAAGTCACCTTACCTTACCCAGTCCTCTCCTGTGTGCTGCCCTTCTGACAGCTTTATGGGGCTTGTACAGCTTTATGGGGCTTTACTCACCAACTCCCCAATCAGCCCCAATTAGTCCTGGGCGGAGAGCCGGTCAAGACCTGGCACGTCCAGCAGATAGAGCCATCGCCTCGATGTATACTCTGTCTGTCACCAGGCCTCGACGACTCTCCCCCTGGTGGCTGACCTGATGTACGCCACACCACATACAACACACATTCTGTTAAAGGTCCCCAAAGCACACACATCCCTGGGTTGCTCGTCTTTTCCGTTCTCTGTAGCTAGCGACTGGAACGAGCTGCAACAACTACTCAAACTAGACAGTTTTATCTCAATCTCTTCATTCAAAGACTCAATCATGGACACTCTTACTGACAGTTGTGGCTGCTTTGCGTGATGTATTGTTGTCTCTACCTTCTTTCCCTTTGTGCTGTTGACTGTGCCCAATAATGTATGTACCATGTTTTGTGCTGCTACCATGATGTGTTGCTACCATGTTGTTGTCATGTTGTGTTGCTACCGTGCTGTGTTGTCATGTGTTGCTGCCTTGCTATGTTATTGTCTTAGGTCTCTCTTTATGTAGTGTTGTCTCTCTTGTCGTGGTGTGTTGTCCTATATTTGTATATTATTTTTTAATCTAATCCCAGTCCCCGTCCCGCCCGCCTAGTTAAATAAACATGAAATAAATAAAGTCAAATTGAACATCCATATATGGCCAGCTATATAAACTTTAACATTGATTTATCCTGCAATAGATGTTGTTCAATTGGTAACATACATTTTTGTCTTCTTCTAATGCCTCTTAAGGGGAAAGTAATCTAAAAGTAACAGAATGTAATCAGATTACGTTACTGAGTTTGGGTAATCCACAAGTTACGTTACTGATTACAATTACTGTAATGGATTACATTTAGAAAGTAACCTACCCAACCCTGAAAGGTTATCATACATAGACTCACCTCCCAGCAGCATCTCTTGCAGAAGGTTGTCTATCTTGGCCAAGCCACAGAGTTTAACAAACTGCAGTTGTTCTATCATCTGCCAGGTGATGGACTGTAGAGTAGGCAGCAGTAGCAGCAGCTCTCCAAACCTCCCTCTGGAGTCATACTGGCGGTCGTTAATATAGTCCTCTAGACTCATCTGGACCTGCAGACGCATCGCCTTGATCTTAGACGGGTCACGCAGAGACTTGGCATCTGGAGAGAAGGAGGGATGGAACGATGATGGCGGGAGAGAAAGGATACGTGAATCAAATCAAATCTAACTTTATTTGTCACATGCGCCGAATACAAGTGTAGGCCTTACAGTGAAATGCTTACTTACAAGCCCTTAACCAACAATGCTAAAGAGTTTAGAAAATATTTACCAAATAAACTAAAGTACAAAAGAAAAAAGTAACAGAATAAAATAACAATAACGAGGCTATATACAGGCGGTACCGGTGACGAGTCAATGTGCAGGGGTACAGGTTAGTAATGAGGCTATATACAGGCGGTACCGGTGACGAGTCAATGTGCAGGGGTACAGGTTAGTAATGAGGCTATATACAGGCGGTACCGGTGACGAGTCAATGTGCAGGGGTACAGGTTAGTAATGAGGCTATATACAGGCGGTACCGGTGACGAGTCAATGTGCAGGGGTACAGGTTAGTAATGAGGCTATATACAGGCGGTACCGGTGACGAGTCAATGTGCAGGGGTACAGGTTAGTAATGACCGGTGGCTATATACAGTAATGAGGCTATATACAGGCGGGTGATGAGTCAATGTGCAGGGGTACAGGTTAGTAATGAGGCTATATACAGGCGGTACCGGTGACGAGTCAATGTGCAGGGGTACAGGTTAGTAATGAGGCTATATACAGGCGGTACCGGTGACGAGTCAATGTGCAGGGGTACAGGTTAGTAATGAGGCTATATACAGGCGGTACCGGTGACGAGTCAATGTGCAGGGGTACAGGTTAGTTGAGGGAATTTGTACATGTCGGTAGGGATAAAGTGACTATGCATAGATAATAAACAGTGAGTAGCAGCAGTTTAAAAACAAATCAGGGGGTGTCAATGTAAATAGTCCTGGTGGCCAGTTGATTAATTGTTCAGCAGTCTTATGGATTGGGGGTAGAAACTGTTAAGGAGCCTTTTGGTCCTAGAGTTGGTGCTCTGGTACCGCCTGCCATGCGGTAGCAGAGGGAACAGTCTATGACTTGGGTGACTGGAGTCTTTGACAATTTTTGGGGGCTTTCCTCTGACACCGCCTTAACATACAGTTGAAGTCAGAAGTTTACATACACTTAGCCATTAAAACCTGTTTTTCAACCACTCAAACTATAGTTTTGGCAAGTCGGTTAGGACATCTACTTTGTGCATGACACAAGTCATTTTTCCAACAATTGTTTGCAGACAGATTATTTAACTGTATCGCAATTCCAGTGGGTCAGAAGTTTACATACACTAAGTTGACTGTGCCTTTAAACAGCTTGGAAAATTCCAGAAAATTATGTCATAGCTTTCGAAGCTTCTGGTAGGCCAATTGACATAATTTGAGTCAATTGGAGGTGTACCTGTGGATGTATTTCAAGGCCTACCTTCAAACTCAGTGCCTCTTTGCTTGACATCATGGAAAAATAAAAATAAATCACCCAAGACCTCAGAAAAACATTGTAGACCTCCACAAGTTTGGTTCATCATTGGGAGCAATTTCCAAACGCCTGAAGGTACCACGTTTATCTGTACAAACAATAGTACGCAAGTATAAACACCACGCAGCCATCATACCGCTCAGGAAGGAGACACGTTCTGTCTCCTAGAGATGAATGTACTTTGGTACGTAAAGTGCAAATCAATCTCAGAACAACAGCAAAGGACATTGTGAAGATGCTGGAGGAAACCGGTACAAAAGTATCTATATCCACAGTAAAACGAGTCCTATATCGACGTAACCTGAAAGGCCGCTCAGCAAGGAATAAGCCACTGCTCCAAAACTGCCATGGCAGTTTGGCGACAAAGAACATACTTTTTGGAGAAATGTCCTCTGGCCTGATGAAACAAAAATAGAACTCTTTGGCCATAATGACCATCATTATGTTTGGAGGAAAAGGGGGAGGCTTGCAAGCCAAATAACACCATCCCAACCGTGAAGCACAGGGGTGGCAGCATCATGTTGTGGGGGTGCTTTGCTGCCGGAGGGACTGGTGCACTTCACAAAATAGATGGATTCATGAGGGAGGAAAATTATATGGATATATTGAAGCAACATCTCAAGACCTCAGTCAGGAAGTTAAAGCTTGGTCGCAAATGGGTCTTCCAAATGGACAATGACCCCAAGCCTACATCCAAAGTTGTGTCAAAATGGCTTAAGGACAACAAAGTCAAGGTATTGGAGTGGCTATCACAAAGCCCTGACCCCAATCCTATAGAAAATGTGTGGGCAGAACTGAAAAATCTTGTGCGAGAAAGGAGGCCTACAAATCTGACTGAGTTACACCAACTTTGTTAGGAGGTATGGGCCAAAATTCACCCAACTTATTGTGGGAAACTTGTGGAAGGTTATCCAAAATGTTTGACCCAAGTTAAACAATCTAAAGGCAATGCTACCAAATACCAATTGAGTGTATGTAAACTTCTGACCCACTGGGAATGTGATGAAAGAAATCAAATCTGAAATAAATCATTCTCTCTACTATTATTCTGACATTTCACATTCTTAAAATAAAGTGGTGATCCTAACTGACCTAGGACAGGGAATTTTTTTACTAGGATTAAATATCAGGAATTCTGAAAAACTGGCTAAGGTGTATGTAAATTTCCGACTTCAACTGTCGGTCCTGGATGGCAGGAAGTCTGGCCCCAGTGATGTACTGGGCCGTACACACTACTCTGTGTAGCAACTTACGGTCAAATGCCAAGCAGTTGCCATTACCAGGCGGTGATGCAACTGGTCAGTTGTATAACTTTTTGAGGATCTGGGGACCCATGCCAAATCTTTTTAGTCACCTGAGGGGGAAAAGGTGTTGTCGTGCCCTCTTTACGACTGTCTTGGTGTGTTTGGACCATGATTGTTCGTTAGTGATGTGGGCACCAAAGAACATTAAACTCTCGACCCGCTCCACTACAGCCCCGTCGATGTAAATGGGGGCCCGTTCGGCCCGCATTTTCCTTTAGTCCACAATCAGCTCCTTTGTCTTGTTCATATTGAGGGAGCGGTTGTTGTCCTGGCAGTCAGTGACCTCCCTATAGACTGTCTCATCGTTGTCAGTAATCAGGCCTACCACTGTTGTGTCGTCAGCAAACTTAATGATAGTGTTGGAGAAGTGTTTAGCCCTGCAGTCGTGGGTGAACAGGGTGTACAGGAGGGGACTAAGTACACACCCCTGAGGGGCCCCAGTGTTGAGGATCAGCGTGGCAGACATGATGTTGCCTACCCTTACCACCTGGGGGCGGCCCATCAGGAAGTTCATGATCCAGTTGCAGAGGGAGGTGTTTAGTCCCAGGGTCCTTAGCTTAGTGATGAGCTTTGTGGGCACTAATGCTGAACTTTAGTCAATGAACAGCATTCTCACATAGGTATTCCTTTTGTCCAGGTGGGAAAGGGCAGTGTGGAGTGCAATTGAGATTGCGTCATCTGTGGATCTGTTGGGGTGGAATGTGAGTTGGAGTGTGTCTAAGGTATCCAGGATGATGCTGTTAATGAGATTCCCTTTGTAGTCCGTAATAGTTTTCAAGCCCTGCCACATCTGACGAACGTCAGAGCCGGTGTTGTAAGATTCTATCTTAGTTCTGTATTGACACTTCGCCTGTTTGATGGTTTGTCTGAGGGCATAGCGGGATTTCTTATAAGCGTACGGATTAGTGTCCCACTCCTTGAAAGTGGTTGCCTTTAGCTCAATGCGGATGTTGCCTGTAATCCATGGCTTCTGGTTGGGATATGTACGTACGGTCACTGTGGGACGACATCATTGATGCAGTTATTGACCAAGCCGATGACTGTGGTGGTATACTCCTCAATGCCATTGGATGAATCCCGGAACATATTCCAGTCTGTGCTAGCAAAACATTTCTGTAGCGTACCATCCGCGTCATCTGACCATTTCCATATTGAGCGAGTCACTGTTACTTCCAGCTTTAGTTTTTGCTTGTAAGCAGGAATCAGGATGATAGAATTATGGTCAGATTTGCCAAATGGAGGGTGAGAGAGAGCTTTCTATGCGTCTCTTTGTGTGTAGTAAAGGTGGTGTAGAGTTTTTTTCCCCTCTGGTTGCACATGTGACATGCTGGTAAAAATGAGGTAAAACGTATTTAAGTTTGCCTGCATTAAAGTCCCCGGCCACTAGGAGCTCCGTTTCTGGATGAGCATTTCCTTGTTTGCTTATGGCCTTATACAGCTGGTTGAGTGCGGCCTTAGTGCCAGCATCGGTTTGTGGTGGTATATAGACGGCTATGAATAATATAGATGAGAACTCTCTTGGTAGATTGTGTGGTCGACAGCTTATCACGAGGTACTCTACCTCAGACGAGCAATACCTCGAAACTTCTTTAATATTAGACATTGCGCATCAGCTGTTATTGAGAAATAGACACACACCCCCATCCCTCGTCTTACAAGACGTAACTTCTCTATCCTGCCGATGCATGGAAAATCCCGCCATCTCTATATTATCCGTGTCGTCGTTCAGCAACGACTCAGTGAAACATAAGATATTACAGTTTTCAATGTTCCGTTGGTAGGATAGTTTTGATCGTATAACATCCATTTTGTTTTCCAGTGATTGCACGTTGGCCAATAGAACGGATGGTAGTGGAGGTTTACTCACTCGCCTACGGATTTTCAGAAGGCACCCTGACATCCGCCCCCTTTTTCTCCATCTTTTCTTCACGCAAATATCCTTTGCGTTGGACTCGTTAAAATATTTCTTCAGTTCGAGGTGAGTAATTGCTGTTCTAATGTCCAGAAGTCATAAGATACGGTAGCAGCAACATTATGTACAAAATAAGTAAAGAAATAAGTTACAAAAAAACTAACAAAATAGGACAGTTGGTTAGAAGGTCTTCGAAAGCCAAGTGAACAAACAGATTACTGACCATTTCGAATCCCACCATACCTTCTCCGCTATGCAATCTGGTTTCAGAGCTGGTCATTGGTGCACCTCAGCCACGCTCAAGGTCCTAAACGATATCTTAACCGCCATCAACAAGAAACAATACTGTGCAGCCGTATTCATTGACCTGGCCAGCCGTACTCATTGACCTGGCCAAGGCTTTCGACTCTGTCAATCACCACATCCTCATCGGCAGACTCGAAAGCCTTGGTTTCTCAAATGATTGCCTCCCCTGGTTCACCAACTACTTCTCTGATAGAGTTCAGTGTGTCAAATCGGAGGGCCTGTTGTCCGGGCCTCTGGCAGTCTCTATGGGGGTGCCACAGGGTTCAATTCTTGGACCGACTCTCTTCTCTGTATACATCAATGATGTCACTCTTGCTGCTGGTGAGTCTCTGATCCACCTCTACGCAGACGACACCATTCTGTATACTTCTGGCCCTTCTTTGGACACTGTGTTAACAACCCTCCAGGCAAGCGTCAATGCCATACAACTCTCCTTCTGTGGCCTCCAATTGCTCTTAAATACAAGTAAAACTAAATGCATGCTCTTCAACCAATCGATGCCTGCACCTGCCCGTCTGTCCAACATCACTACTCTGGACGTGATGGACAACTACAAATACATAGATGTCTGGTTAGACTGTAAACTCTCCTTCCAGACTCACATCAAACATCTCCAATCCAAAGTTAAATCTAGAACTGGCTTCCTATTTCACAACAAAGCATCCTTCACTCATGCTGCCAAACATACCCTCGTAAAACTGACCATCCTACCGATCCTCGACTTCCGCGTTGTCATTTACAAAATAGCCTCCAATACCCTACTCAATAAATTGGATGCAGTCTATCACAGTGTCATCCGTTTTGTCACCAAAGCCCCATATACTACCCACCACTGCGACCTGTACGCTCTCGTTGGCTGGCTCTCGCTTCATACTCTTCGCCAAACCCACTGGCTCCAGGTCATCTACAAGACCCTGCTAGGTAAAGTTCCCCCTTATCTCAGCTCGCTGGTCACCATAGCAGCACCCACCTGTAGCACACACTCCAGCAGGTATATCTCTCTAGTCACCCCCAAAACCAATTCTTCCTTTGGCTGCCTCTCCTTCCAGTTCTCTGCTGCCAATGACTGGAAAGAACTACAAAAATCTATGAAACTTCCCTCACTAGCTTTAAGCACCAGCTGTCAGAGCAGCTCACAGATCACTGCACCTGTACACAGCCCATCTATAATTTAGCCCAAAAATAATTTAGCCCAACTACCTCTCCCCCTACTGTATTTATTTATTTATTTTGCTCCTTTGCACCCCTTTGCACATTCTTCCACTGCAAATCTACCATTCCAGTGATTTACTTGCTATATTGCATTCACTTCGCCACCATGGTATTTTTTTTGCCTTTACCTCCCTTATCTCACCTCACTTGCTCACATCGTATATAGACTTATTTATACTGTATTATTGACTGTATGTTTGTTTTACTCCATGTGTTGTGTTGTTGTATGTGTCGAACTGCTTTGCTTTATCTTGGCCAGGTCGCAATTGTAAATGAGAACTTGTTCTCAACTATCCTACCTGGTTAAATAAAGGTGAAATAAAAATAAAACGGCAGCCATCTCCTCCGGCGCCATTTTTGATTTGATATGAAATTATATGCGTGCAGGCTTTTTGGCGTCTGCTGAAGCAGAGGCAACAGAGAACAGACACGTGTCAATGATTAACAAAACCATTCAAATCAACTTTGTTTGGTTGAATACGGAAGCTATTGTGTGGTATATGGGTGTGTAAAAGTGGAAGGCTGCCTGAGTCGGGGTTGTTAAAGTGCTTACCGGGGTCAAAGAAGACAATGGCCTTGAGAGCAGCATACTCATGGTCATCTATCTGGATGTCCTGGAAGGGTAGGACCAGCTCATCTAGAACACGGTTAGCTACACGACCGATGTCCGGCTCCGCACTGCTACCATGGATCACACACCCATTACCTGGGGAGGGGGAGGGAAATGTGTGTTTTGGGAGAGGGGTAGGGGGGTTGAGTGTGTGTTTCTCCACATGTTGCGGGGGATGTATATGTGTGTGTGTATGTGTGTGTAGGTGAATGTACTTGAAGCATGTCACTTCTAATCCCCATTTACATTACTTATCAATTATTTTGATAATTTTACCATCTACAAATCATCTGTAGGTGGCGATCCACAAAAAGTGTCTTCTATGTCTTTCTGTCTGATAAAACATGTTTAAGTCAGAGGCCTCCAAAGACTTGAGTCAATGATTATCTGGTTGTATAACAGTCTTACAGGGCAACCGACCTGTTGGCCTTGATATGTCAGCTTTAAATCAAGCTTAGCACGGCAGTATAGCAGGTTCTGATTGGGTGTTACTGAGGCATAAAGGTGAGAGGTGATTGGTCAGTTCTTACCAAGAAGCAGGAAGTCCTTGTAAGGCATTGACCTCTTGGCGACCCCTAGTAGAAGGTGTTCCCCTGCATGAGCCCTGAGCAGACTCACCTGGACAAACACACACACACACACACACAGAGACACAGACACAGGAAACACACACAGGGTGAGAAACAATGAGTAACCAATCACAGGCTACAAACATATCTCAGTTCAAGACTCATGTGAATCTAAACCATTAGCTACGAACTGAAGCTAGATCCATTACTTTGTGTTTCTGGAAGGTCACAAGCACATTCAAAAGGCTTTAGAAGAGTCGTGGCATAACTTTGGTAACCACTGTTTTGTTTAAGTTCCAGTCACTATTAGTTGGTCATGTAGCTACGCCCAGACTAGTCAGGTTGCTTACCTGGTCATCCAAGGGCAGCTCACCAAAGGCAGGGATGTATTTGGCCCATTCCACCAGCACTAGCAGCTGTTGTCTCATGGAGTCACAGACATCACCCACACCAGCTGTCTTCTGTTCTGACACATCTACTGCACCGCTGGGACTGGATACACTGATCTGGAGTGGGGAGAGAGAATGAATAGTCATGCAGATGATTGGAAACACTGATGATGTGTGTGTACGTGTTTGTGTGTGCAGGTGCGGGTGCGGGTGTGTTTTACCTGTTGAGACAGTGACTCTGCCTGGGCCAGAACAGTGATAGGTGGGAGATCCTGATTGTCCTGAATGTTTCTTCTGGAGCTGATTCGATCTCTCTCATTCTGAACCGCTGAAATACACACAAACACACACACACACACACACACACACACACAAACACATCAGATCAGAGCTATTAGTATGATATTACCATGTTACCATTTCCAGAATCTAAGGTATAGGACTGAGAAACAAATATAGTTTGCCTATCCCCGGAATTTGCTACAATATCATAATAATCATTTGAATAGCTGACTTTTAGTTCTGACCAAACCATGCAGGAGAACAGGCTGTGTAGAGGTGAAGTCAAAAGTTAACCAATAGCAGCACTGAACAACATGTCTGAAAGCCACATGATTGGGTGTCATAAAGCTCTATGCCAAGGTTACAGGGCCCATAAACACACACACACACACACACACACACACACACACACACACACACACACACACACACACACACACACACACACACACACACACACACACACACACACACACACACACACACACACACACACACACACACACACACACACACAATCCTTTTCTGATATCTGTCATAAACACAGTGTTCTCTGAATAATCATGTTTAGTTTATGGCAACCCTTGTTTCAGCCTCCCAGCCCTGATGCCCTCCTCACACTGACTGCTTGATTTGTTTCATTTGTGAGTACAGAGCTAGTGCTGGAACAAAAGCCTGCACATTGATGGAGATGAGCGCCATATTCTATTGGTATTCAGTAATACTGATGGTTTGATGTGGCCAACCTTCTTTCTTCATGCCAGCTCTGAAACACTTGTGGAGCCTGCAGAACCGACACTGGTTCCTCTTGTCCTTGTCCACCACACACTGACGGTTAAACCTGGAGACGCAAAGACAGGTTACTGTCAATATCTTAACTCTATGGGCCTACCTTGTAGTTCTGTTGGTTGCAGTATGACTACACTCGTAGAAAAAAAGGTTCCAAAAGGGCATTTCAGCTGTCCCCATAGGAGAACCATTTTTGGTTCCAGGTAGAACCCTCTGTGGAAAGTCATGGAACCCCAAAAGGTTCTGCCTGGCAGCAAAAAGGGTTCCGAAGAACCCTTGTCGGTTCTAGATAGCACCTTTGTTCTAAGAGTGTACTGTACCTGCAGGAGTGTAATGTTAATATTGTGTCTGTTAGTGTAGACAGGCTCTGGTAGCTGCAGCTATAGGCTGGAAACACAGACACACACTCCCCTACCTGCAGGAGTAGATGTGGTTCTTGTGTCTGTTAGTGTAGACACAGGCTCTGGTAGCTATAGGCTGGAAACACAAACACACACTCCCCTACCTGCAGGAGTAGATGTGGTTCTTGCGTCTGTTAGTGTAGACACAGGCTCTGGTAGCTATAGGCTGGAAACACAGACACACACTCCCCTACCTGCAGGAGTAGATGTGGTTCTTGTGTTAGAAACACAGACACACACTACCTGCAGGAGTAGATGTGGTTCTTGGTCTGTTAGTGTAGAAACACAGACACACTCCCCTACCTGCAGGAGTAGATGTGGTTCTTGTGTCTGTTAGTGTAGACACAGGTTCTGGTAGCTATAGGCTGGAAACACAAACACACACTCCCCTACCTGCAGGAGTAGATGTGGTTCTTGTGTCTGTTAGTGTAGACACAGGTTCTGGTAGCTATAGGCTGGAAACACAGACACACACTCCCCTACCTGCAGGAGTAGATGTGGTTCTTGTGTCTGTTAGTGTAGACACACACAGGTTACCTGCAGGGTATGTGGTTCTTGTGTCTAGTGTAGACACAGGCTAGGCTGGAAACACAGACACACACTCCCCTACCTGCAGGAGTAGATGTGGTTCTTGTGTCTGTTAGTGTAGACACAGGCTCTGGTAGCTATAGGCTGGAAACACAGACACACTCCCCTACCTGCAGGAGTAGATGTGGTTCTTGTGTCTGTTAGTGTAGACACAGGCTATAGGCTGGAAACACAGACACACTCCCCTACCTGCAGGAGTAGATGTGGTTCTTGTGTCTGTTAGTGTAGCTGGCTGAAACACAGACACACACTCCCCTACCTATAGGCTGGAAACACAACACACACTCCCCTACCTGCAGGAGTAGATGTGGTTCTTGTGTCTGTTAGTGTAGACACAGGCTCTGGTAGCTATAGGCTGGAAACACAGACACACACTCCCCTACCTGCAGGAGTAGATGTGGTTCTTGCGTATGGAGCGCCTGAAGAAGCCTTTACATCCATCACAGCTGGAAGCTCCATAGTGTTTCCCTGTAGCCTTGTCTCCACATATGGCACAGTTAGAGTTCCCAACATCTGCCTGGGACAGGCCCGGCTCCGCTGGCATACTGTCTGGAACACACACATTATCCAAAGACTGGGTTAGACCACTGAGCTGAAGTCTATAGGTATTAGTGCAGGAAGCTAATACAAGTTTTATGGCCTCAGAAAAGGTTACTCATCATGCATGTACACACACACACACACAAACACACACACACACACACACACACACACACACAAACATGAACACACACACACGCATCCTCCTGGCATCAGAAAACCTCCTCAATTGAAATAGAGAATCAATCATTCCTTTGTGCATGTGACATCAAGGCATCTTGACAAAGGAAAAGAAGGACTCAGTGGGGATTCAGATCTGTACTAGCTGACTGGTATCTGTATGGTGACAGATAGGGAATTGGCTTGATTAGGGAAGCCTTTGGTGCTTTTATCTGGAATAGATGTGAAGGACAGCAATAATATTAAACCTCACTCCAAAACCATGCAGGGTTAGGGTTGATCTAGTTTTTATATATCTACATGGCTCCAGAGATGAGAAGAGCCTTCAAAACTCCAGAACCAGACCAAGTTCCAACCTTCACAGACCCAGACTTAGAACTAGAACCAGCGTATTGGGACCCAGACCCAAACCCCATGTGATGTCAAGACCAAAACCATGAGATCAAGACTTTTAAATATAGCAACAAAAACACACCAGAAAGATGATTGCATACGCCAACCACGTCCAAGGAGGAGGAATACATCTTGACAATGCCAGAGAGAAGATAGTCCATGTTTGACCAACTTTCCTTATATCCATCAACGTGTGGAGATGACAACTTCTCCTCTTACTGTCCTCTAACTGTAGGCCCACAATAAACCTGTCTTTATGACACACTGAGATTCACATCCTAACAGACCTCTTACCACTCATGGATTATTCATTAATGGATAAATGCAATATTCAACTGTTTTTTTAAGTGCAGTAATGAGTGTGAGTGTATAAGTAGAATGACAAGCTACATGTCTACGTATGTATACTATGCATGTGTTTGTGTGTGTGTTTTTGTGTGCGTGTGGGTCCACTCACCTCCCCCAACATAGAGGACGTCAGCATGATCGAAGCCCAGGGTGCTGTACGTTGGGTCCAGTCCCTCACTGTAGTTGGCTACATCCATGTCCAACAGAGAGTTACTCACTGACACAGACGGATACTTCATCCCTCGCTTTCTTTCCCTCTGTCAGTCTCTCTCTCACTCTCTCTATCCTTTTACTGGCTCTTCTCCCTCTCTCTCTTTCCCTCTGTCAGTCTCTCTCTCACTCTCTCTATCCGTTTACTGGCTCCTCTCCCTCTCTCTCTTTCCCTCTTGTCAGTCTCTCTCTCACTCTCTCTATCCTTTTACCTTTTACTGGCTCTTCTCCCGCTCTCTCTTTCCCTCTGTCAGTCTCTCTCTCACTCTCTCTATCCTTTTACTGGCTCTTCTCCCTCTCTCTCTTTCCCTCTGTCAGTCTCTCTCTCACTCTCTATCCTTTTACTGGCTCTTCTCCCTCTCTCTCTTTCCCTCTGTCAGTCTCTCTCTCACTCTCTCTATCCTTTTACTGGCTCTTCTCCCTCTCTCTCTTTCCCTCAGTCAGTCTCTCTCTCACTCTCTCTCTTTCCCTCTGTCAGTCTCTCTCTCCCTCTCTCTATCCTTTTACTGGCTCTTCTCCCTCTCTCTCTTTCCCTCTGTCAGTCTCTCTCTCCCTCTCTCTCTTTTTCTCTGCCCGTCTTTCTCTGTCTGTTTTTTTGTTCCAATTTCTTTCGCTATCACTTTCTGTCTATTTCTTTATTCTTCTTCTTCTTCTTCTTCTTCTTCTTCTTCTTCTTAACCTTCTTCTTCTTAACCTTCTTCACCTTCTTCTTCTTAACCTTCTTCTTCACCTTCTTCTTCTTCTTAACCTTCTTCTTCTTCTTCTTCTTCTTCTTCTTCACCTTCTTCTTCTTCTTCTTCTTCACCTTCTTCTTCTTCTTCTTCTGTCACACAGTTCTTCCACCTTTCGGAGTGCAGAAGGTAACCTAAGGTACCTGCCATTTGATTGGTCACCTACAACGAAAGTGGGTGGGCCTTGACGAAGGCATCTCACCTAGTTGCACATTACTTATCTCTTTCTTTTATCTGTCCTTATTTCCCTCACTTATCACAGAGTTGGAGAGATAGGGGAGAGATAGATATTCTCTGTTTGTGAGACATATTGGCAAGTTTGACAAGGTGGTGACGATATCATTAGGTGTGTGTGTTTGTGGCCAGGATTCTGTGGCCTCCATAGCCTGCCTAATCTAATCAATGGCAGAGCAATACAACAGCATCTAATCTACAGGGAGGCAGAGCACAGAGAATAGCACCACTGATACCAGCCACTGACTCCCATTCACTTCCTTCTATCCTTTTGTATTGCTGATCATAAACAAGACATAGTTGACCCTCTACTCCCACTATTCACATAGTTTCACTGCACTAAATACCTCCGTTAGAGATTGAATGCAATCTGATTGAGGTAATATAATGAATCTAACATAATTGAATGGCCTGCATCATTCCGTTTATGATTAGG
The DNA here is from genome assembly GCF_023373465.1 of Oncorhynchus keta. NCBI lineage: Eukaryota > Metazoa > Chordata > Actinopteri > Salmoniformes > Salmonidae > Oncorhynchus > Oncorhynchus keta. Next base: position 64,634,082 of record NC_068448.1, read on the forward strand.
GCAATAATCATGATGGTAGGAAGGAGGGTGTGGGGATATACAGTATACCTAGAGCAGTTAATCTAACTGTGGTAAATGTCTCCTAATGGCACATACAAATGTTAGATTAACTGTGTGTGTGTGTGTGTGTGTGTGTGTGTGTGTGTGTGTGTGTGTGTGTGTGTGTGTGTGTGTGTGTGTGTGTGTGTGTGTGTGTGTGTGTGTGTGTGTGTGTGTGTGTGTGTGTGTGAGAGAGAGAGACAAACGTCAACAACATCACCCATAAGGTTACCTGATGAAGACCATGCTAGTGAAAATGTGTTTGCTTCGTGACATTAGCAACAAACAGAGCTTTCTTTTCAAACACAGCAGCCGAACCATATTACAGTCTCTGTCTCTGCTGCCTAGCATCAATGCCTGTTTCTCCCGGAGCACACACACTGTAGTCACATGTCTGGTTGGTGTGTTAGCAACTAAAACACTACAGCAGGGCCATTAAACCCAGAGCTAACAGGCTAGCACTGTGTGAAACACTCAAAACCCTATCTGTCTGTTTGACATTTCAAACCTTTTAAACACAGGTATACAACCACACACAATGCAAAAAATATGGAGCTATCTTGGTCTTCCTTTAGAGATTGTCATTAGAAGTGAGTCTGATGAAACCAATTAAAAAGTACCTTTTAGTTCAAGTAGAGAACGTGAAATTGGTTATCATGTGATCTTTACCATCCTGTGTACAACAAATATATCTTATCTGTTTTACCACAAGAAGACACCTGTATTGTGTACATACCGTCTCTCTCTTCCAACCAGGGGAGATTATTCTACATTATAAACTGGGTGGTTCGAGTCCTGAATGCTGATTGGCTGACAGCCGTAGTATATCAGACCATATACTACGGGTATATTTATCCATACTGCTCCAATTACGTTGGGAACCAGTTTATAATATCAATAAGGCATGAGGGGTGTGGTATATGGACAATATACCACGGCTAAGGACTGCATCCAGGCACCCCGTGTTGCGTCATGCATAAGAACAGCCCTTCGCCGTGGTATATTGGCCATATACCACACCCCCTCGTGCCTTATTACTTAATTATCCAATTTAGATATTGGCAAAGGTTACAACATTCCAACTTTTAGTTTACTTTGAACAGAATATCTTGAATATTACACTTTCACTATCTCAAGCTGGTGTCATCCTTTCATATTCTCACTGAGGGCCAATGGTCTCATATCAAAGGCATTGAATTGATTAAATGATTGTTTAAAAACATTGGTCAGATATAAGGAAGTCATGGTCGAGCTCTACAGTTGATGGGTAGGTAGGTCTACATGCATTGAGAACGAGGTTGACTACAGCCATATGCAAACAAATGTTTTATGGAACTGTATGAGGAAGTTCCCACTTCACACAGTTTTACAATTCACACAAGTAAAGTAAGCTATGGCGTAGCCCAACTACCACCCTCTTTAGTTGTTCTATTTGTGGGATGGTTTATTCTCCTCAGAATGAACTACATGAACTATATTTATTTTAGTAGGCAATTAATGTAAAGGTTCTGTTTTATGTCTGTGAGACATAGGCTAGGCTACCTGAGAGCTAGCTCACTCATACTGTAACTCCCATAATCTAGCCTACCTGTCCTGTCCTATCCTGTGCAGGTGGGGTAACACTAGACAAACACAGCACCACGTGACAAGTCAATGTCTCCCGTTGGAGCGCTACGACCCAAATACAGCTGAACCGACAAGGTAAGGTACGAACGCAGCTGATGTCTTACCTTTGAACACTCAACAAAGTTAATTATCATCGCTGTGATAATGTCACTGTATACGATGTAGGCTACAAACATCATGTGTTCATTCTTTATATTTTCAAATGAGACCGCTTACCTTTTTTTTGTTGTCCGTCAGCTATGTACATTAATTCAACAGAACGTGAGTCCACCTGTAAACTAGCCACCAGTTTTGAAGCGAAACTTGTCCCACGGTGTCACCGCACGAAATGGGAGAGTCGTGGGCGAGGAGTTGCAACAACACACGGAAGGTTGGAAGGGAAAGCTATGGGCCTATAATTCATTGAGCGACACATTTGATGGCGCCGGCATAGGCTCTCATTACATCGATTTACTAAACAAACTGAAAGTTGGGTGGGGACGTTAAACAGTAACTAGGCTCCATAAAACTCAGAGGGACAGGAATATTGGTGTGTGTGTGTGTGGGGGGGGGGGTGTCAGCATTGCCAATTCTGTCGAGACGGGGGAAAGAGTGAGGTAATGTTTCACAAAATAATAGTAGAACAGTAACATTTTAGCAATGCATTTATTTATTACAATATGTGGACCATGTAGCCAGATCTCACCCTTACAAATAGTTTGAGCAAACAGTGAAATCGGCATATAGAGAGAAACATCATTGGCACAAGTTATTTTAAATTCCAATAAGATTATAAATAAATTATAGTGAAGTCTATTGTAGACATACTCTTTTGTGTAGCTATATGAATAAGCAGCAGATGGCGCTAAAGTACTGTTTAAAAAGGTTTCGGCTCTGAGTTTGTGTGAGAAGAGGTCACACAGTCCGTGCTCTGTTACACATATAGCAGTGTCCCCTCCCTAGGAAGGTAAGCATGTCGAAACAGCTAAAGGCCGTGAGACTGAGGAATACCTCGTTAATGTTCTGCAGGTCAAGGTGTCCCAGGTAGTACATCCTGAACATGTGATAGGGGACAAAACACACCAGCAGCACCAAAGCAAAACACAGGCTCTTCAGCTGAGCCCAGAACTCCTGGTGAGACATGCAGTCTCGCCCATACTTCCTGGTCAGAAGGACCATGACATGACACTGCAGTGCCGTCAGCACACAGGCCACAATGATGATCACAGAGCTCATGATGTAGTTCAGCACCCTGGCAACAGTGTGTTTTTCCAGGTGGTTGCCGAACTGGAAACAGTGGGAGTAATTGTCGGACATTGTGTTTGTCTTGTTGTTGGTGGTGTTATTGTGGACGTCCTTGCCGTATTTGTAATAAAGGATGGGGGGGATGACCATAAACATCACTGTCCACACTGCCACACTGGCGCCAAAAGCATGCAACTTCCTGGAGAAGAGAGGAGACCCTTAGTGATTTTGTGAGGAACAGATATTTGCCTTTCCCATCCCCCATGCCATGCCACACATTGAGAGACACCTCTCTACCTCTACAACATAGTTAACTACCATTATAAACTGGGTGGTTCAAGCCCTGAATGCTGATTGGCTGACAGCTGTGGTATATCCAACCATATACCACGGGTATGACAAAACATTTATTTTTACTGCTCAAATTACATTGGTAAACAGGTTATAATAGCAATAAGGCATCTCAGGGGTTTGTGGATTATGGCCAATATACAATATAATACGTGTGCTATATAGCCTGTGGAACACACTGTTAACTACCTGTAGAACACGGTTAACTACCTGTAGACCATGGTTAAGTTAACTACCTGTAGACCATGGTTAAGTTAATTACCTGTAGACCATGGTTAATTACCTGTAGACCACGGTTAAGTTAACTACCTGTAGACCATGGTTAAGTTAATTACCTGTAGACCATGGTTAAGTTAACTACCTGTAGACCATGGTTAAGTTAACTACCTGTAGACCATGGTTAAGTTAATTACCTGTAGACCACGGTTAAGTTAATTACCTGTAGACCACGGTTAAGTTAATTACCTGTAGACCACGGTTAAGTTAATTACCTGTAGACCATGGTTAAGTTAATTACCTGTAGACCACGGTTAAGTTAACTACCTGTAGACCACGGTTAAGTTAATTACCTGTAGACCACGGTTAAGTTAATTACCTGTAGACCATGGTTAAGTTAATTACCTGTAGACCACGGTTAAGTTAATTACCTGTAGACCACGGTTAAGTTAATTACCTGTAGACCATGGTTAAGTTAATTACCTGTAGACCACGGTTAAGTTAACTACCTGTAGACCACGGTTAAGTTAATTACCTGTAGACCACGGTTAAGTTAACTACCTGTAGACCATGGTTAAGTTAATTACCTGTAGACCATGGTTAAGTTCATTACCTGTAGACCATGGTTAAGTTAACTACCTGTAGACCACGGTTAAGTTAATTACCTGTAGACCATGGTTAAGTTAATTACCTGTAGACCACGGTTAAGTTAATTACCTGTAGACCACGGTTAATTACCTGTAGACCACGGTTAAGTTAATTACCTGTAGACCACGGTTAAGTTAATTACCTGTAGACCATGGTTAAGTTAATTACCTGTAGACCACGGTTAAGTTCATTACCTGTAGACCACGGTTAAGTTAATTACCTGTAGACCACGGTTAAGTTAATTACCTGTAGACCACGGTTAAGTTAATTACCTGTAGACCATGGTTAAGTTAATTACCTGTAGACCACGGTTAAGTTAATTACCTGTAGACCATGGTTAAGTTAATTACCTGTAGACCACGGTTAATTACCTGTAGACCACGGTTAAGTTAATTACCTGTAGACCACGGTTAAGTTAATTACCTGTAGACCACGGTTAAGTTAATTACCTGTAGACCACGGTTAAGTTAATTACCTGTAGAACACGGTTAAGTTAATTACCTGTAGACCACGGTTAAGTTAATTACCTGTAGACCACGGTTAAGTTAATTACCTGTAGACCACGGTTAAGTTAATTACCTGTAGACCACTGTTAAGTTAATTACCTGTAGACCACGGTTAAGTTAATTACCTGTAGAACACGGTTAAGTTAATTACCTGTAGACCACGGTTAAGTTAATTACCTGTAGACCACGGTTAAGTTAATTACCTGTAGACCACGGTTAAGTTAATTACCTGTAGACCACGGTTAAGTTAATTACCTGTAGAACACGGTTAAGTTAATTACCTGTAGACCACGGTTAAGTTAATTACCTGTAGACCACGGTTAAGTTAATTACCTGTAGACCACGGTTAAGTTCATTACCTGTAGACCACGGTTAAGTTAATTACCTGTAGACCACGGTTAAGTTAATTACCTGTAGAACACGGTTAAGTTAATTACCTGTAGACCACGGTTAAGTTCATTACCTGTAGACCACGGTTAAGTTAATTACCTGTAGACCACGGTTAAGTTAATTACCTGTAGACCACGGTTAAGTTAATTACCTGTAGACCACGGTTAAGTTAATTACCTGTAGACCACGGTTAAGTTAATTACCTGTAGACCACGGTTAAGTTAATTACCTGTAGACCACGGTTAAGTTAATTACCTGTAGACCACGGTTAAGTTAATTACCTGTAGACCACGGTTAAGTTAATTACCTGTAGACCACGGTTAAGTTAATTACCTGTAGACCACGGTTAAGTTAATTACCTGTAGACCACGGTTAAGTTAATTACCTGTAGACCACGGTTAAGTTAATTACCTGTAGACCACGGTTAAGTTAATTACCTGTAGACCACGGTTAAGTTAATTACCTGTAGACCACGGTTAAGTTAATTACCTGTAGACCACGGTTAAGTTCATTACCTGTAGACCACGGTTAAGTTAATTACCTGTAGACCACGGTTAAGTTAATTACCTGTAGACCACGGTTAAGTTAATTACCTGTAGACCACGGTTAAGTTAATTACCTGTAGACCACGGTTAAGTTAATTACCTGTAGACCACGGTTAAGTTAATTACCTGTAGACCATGGTTAAGTTAATTACCTGTAGACCACGGTTAAGTTAATTACCTGTAGACCACGGTTAAGTTAATTACCTGTAGACCACGGTTAAGTTAATTACCTGTAGACCACGGTTAAGTTAATTACCTGTAGACCACGGTTAAGTTAATTACCTGTAGACCACGTTAAGGTAATTAACTTAACCGTGGTCTACAGGTAATTAACCGTGGTCTACAGGTAATTAACCGTGGTCTACAGGTAATTAACCGTGGTCTACAGGTAATTAACCGTGGTCTACAGGTAATTAACCGTGGTCTACAGGTAATTAACCGTGGTCTACAGGTAATTAACCGTGGTCTACAGGTAATTAACCGTGGTCTACAGGTAATTAACCGTGGTCCACAGGTAATTAACCGTGGTCTACAGGTAGTTAACCGTGGTCTACAGGTAATTAACCGTGGTCTACAGGTAATTAACCGTGGTCTACAGGTAATTAACCGTGGTCTACAGGTAATTAACCGTGGTCTACAGGTAATTAACCGTGGTCTACAGGTAATTAACCGTGGTCTACAGGTAATTAACTCAACCGTGGTCTACAGGTAATTAACTTAACCGTGGTCTACAGGTAATTAACTTAACCGTGGTCTACAGGTAATTAACTTAACCGTGGTCTACAGGTAGTTAACTTAACCGTGGTCTACAGGTAATTAACTTAACCGTGGTCTACAGGTAATTAACCATGGTCTACAGGTAATTAACCGTGGTCTACAGGTAATTAACCGTGGTCTACAGGTAATTAACCGTGGTCTACAGGTAATTAACCGTGGTCTACAGGTAATTAACCGTGGTCTACAGGTAATTAACTGTGGTCTACAGGTAATTAACTTAACCGTGGTCTACAGGTAATTAACTTAACCGTGGTCTACAGGTAATTAACCGTGGTCTACAGGTAATTAACCGTGGTCTACAGGTAATTAACCGTGGTCTACAGGTAATTAACCGTGGTCTACAGGTAATTAACTTAACCGTGGTCTACAGGTAATTAACTTAACCGTGGTCTACAGGTAGTTAACCGTGGTCTATAGGTAATTAACCTAACCGTGGTCTATAGGTAATTAACCTAACCGTGGTCTATAGGTAATTACCCTAACCGTGGTCTACAGGTAGTTAACTTAACCGTGGTCTACAGGTAATTAACAGCCTGTGGTCTACAGGTCGTTAATCTAACCATGGTCTATAGGTAGTCAACGACCTGTAGACCACGGTTAATTACCCTTAGACCATGGTTAAGTAAATCACCTGTAGACCACGGTTAAGTTAACTACCTGTAGAACACAGAGGGTTAACTACCTGTAGAACACAGAGGGTTAACTACCTGTAGAACACAGAGGGTTAACTACCTGTAGAACACAGAGGGTTAACTTCCTGTAGAACACGGTGAACTACCTTTACAATGAGGTTGACTACCTGTAGAACATGGTTAACTACCTGTAGAACACAGTTAAATTAACTACCTGTAGGACACAGTTAACTATTTGTAGAACGTAGTTAACTTCACTACCTGTAGAACTCGTAGCGATCCTTCTTGCTATGGAACCCCAGCAGTCGTATGACGAGGATGACCACGTAGAAAACAAAAGCCATGTACATGTGCACGTGGATCATGGCACTGACCACCTTACACAGCATCTCCCCCAACTTCCAGTAACCAGCAGCATAGTAGTAGATCCTGAAGGGTACGGTGAGTAGGAACAGGAAGTGGGCCAGGGTGAGGTTGAGCATAGCGATGGTGATGACTGATCGCATGTTGGATTGGAGGATGTGGATCATCAGGGCCAACCCGATGACCCCAATGACCAGGACCAGGCTATAGATGGACAACAGGGTAAGACGTGTGAGGATGGACAGGGTTTCCGGCTCGTCGGACATGGTAGAGTTAGAGGGAACCTGAGACGACAACTTCGCTGGGGGATGGGGAGAAGAGAGAGAGAGATAGAGAACAGAATGCAGTAAAGCAGACACTCTTATCAATTCAAATTAGGAGGGTAAACAACCAACCACACAATATCATTATTGTAGGTATTGACATGATACAGTGGGGCAAAAAAGTTTAGTCAGCCACCAATTCTGCAAGTTCTCCCACTTAAAAAGATGAGAGAGGACTGTAATTTTCATCATAGGTACACTTCAACTATGACAGACAAAATGAGAAAAAAATCCAGAAAATCACGTTGTAGGATTTTTAATGAATTTATTTGCAAATTATGGTGGAAAATAAGTATTATAAAAATAAGTATTATCAGAGCTACAGTAGACCTTTATACAAACAAGCCATTTGCAACACAGGCCCACCATCATTCACTTTGAACTGGACTGTGTGTTTACAGGCAGTAGGACCTGCCATCATTCACTTTGAACTGGACTATGTGTTTACAGTTGGTTACAACAGCGTGACTTTAGATCATTAGAACGCTTTTGTCAAAAATACACCTGAATGGATTTCTGCAAATATGTTACTTTACAGCCGCATCCTCAGAGCATGCGCAGACCAGCTGGCTGGTGTGTTTACAGACGTATTCAATCAATCCTTATCCCAGGCTGCTGTTCCCACATGCTTCAAGAGGGCCACCATTGTCCATGTTCCCAAGAAAGCGAAGGTAACTGAGCTAAACGACTCACTACGTCAGGAAAATAACCTCACACTCAACGTCAACAAAACTAAGGAGATGATTGTGGACTTCAGGAAACAGCAGAGGGAACACCCCCATATCCACATCGATGGAACAGTAGTGGAGACGGTAGTAAGTTTTAAGTTCCTTGGCGTACACATCACAGACAAACTGAATTGGTCCACCCACACAGACATCATTGTGAAGAAGGCGCAGCAGTGCCTCTTCAACCTCAGGAGGCTGAAGAAATTCGGCTTGTCACCAAAAGCACTCACAAACTTCTACAGATGCACAATCGAGAGCATCCTGTCGGGCTGTATCACCGCCTGGTACGGCAACTGCTCCGCCCACAACCGTAAGGCTCTCCAGAGGGTAGTGAGGTCTGCACAACGCATCACCGGGGGTAAACTACCTGCCCTCCTGGACACCTACACCACCCGATGTCACAGGAAGGCCATAAAGATCATCAAGGACAGCAACCACCCGAGCCACTGCCTGTTCACCCCGCTATCATCCAGAAGGCGAGGTCAGTACAGGTGCATCAAAGCTGGGACCGAGAGACTGAAAAACAGCTTCTATCAAGACCATCAGACTGTTAAACAGCCACCACTAACATTGAGTGGCTGCTGCCAACACACTGACTCAACTCCAGCCACTTTAATAATGGGAATTGATGGGAAATTATGTAAAATATATCACTAGCCACTTTAAACAATGCTACCTAATATAATGTTTACATACCCTACATTATTCATCTCATATGTATACGTATATACTGTACTCTATATCATCTACTGCATCCTTATGTAATACATGTATCACTAGCCACTTTAAACAATGCTACCTAATATAATGCATTATTATATTATTATTCATCTTTGTATATTTACTATATCATCTACTGCATCCTTATGTAATACATGTATCACTAGCCACTTTAACTATGCCACTTTGTTTACATATATCCATCTGCACTCAATACCATCTACTGTGTCTTGCCTATGCCGCTCTGTACCATCACTCATTCATATATCTTTATGTACTTATTCTTTATCCCCTTACACTTGTGTCTATAAGGTAGTAGTTTTGGAATTGTTAGCTAGATTACTTGTTGGTTATTACTGCATTGTCGGAACTAGAAGCACAAGCATTTCACTACACTCGCACTAACATCTGCTAACCATGTGTATGTGACAAATACAATTTGATTTGATTTGACTTCCGTCATCATGAAGTGCTTTGAGAGACTAGTCAAGGACCATATCACCTCCACCCTACCTGACACCCTAGACCCACTCCAATTTGCTTACCGCCCAAATAGGTCCACAGACGACGCAATCGCAAACCCATCTGGACAAGAGGAATACCTATGTGAGAATGCTGTTAATTGACTACAGCTCAGCATTTAACACCATAGTACCCTCCAAACTCGTCATCAAGCTCGAGACCCTGGGTCTCGACCCCGCCCTGTGCAACTGGGTACTGGACTTCCAGACGGGCCACCCCCAGTTGGTGAGGGTAGGTAACAACATCTCCACCCCACTGATCCTCAACACTGGGGCCCCACAAGGGTGCGTTCTAAGCCCTCTCCTGTTCTCCCTGTTCACCCACGACTGCGTGGCCATGCACGCCTCCAACTCAATCATCAAGTTTGCGGACGACACTACAGTGGTAGGCTTGATTACCAACAACGACGAGACGGCCTACAGGGAGGAGGTGAGGGCCCTCGGAGTGTGGTGTCAGGAAAATAACCTCACACTCAACATCAACAAAACAAAGGAGATTATTGTGGACTTCAGGAAACAGCAGAGGGAGCACTCCCCTATCCACATCGACGGGACAGTAGTGGAGAGGGTAGTAAATTTTAAGTTCCTCGGCGTACACATTACGGACAAACTGAATTGGTCCACCCACACAGACAGCGTCGTGAAGAAGGTGCAGCATCTTCAACCTCAGGCTGAAGAAATTTGGCTTGTCACCAAAAGCACTCACAAACTTCTACAGATGCACAATCGAGAGCATCCTGTCGGGCTCCGCCCACAACCGTAAGGCTCTCCAGAGGGTAGTGAGGTCTGCACAACGCATCACCGTGGGCAAACTACCTGCCCTCCAGGACACCTACACCACCTGATGTCACAGGAAGGCCATAAAGATCATCAAGGACATCAACCACCCGAGCCACTGCTTGTTCACCCCGCTATCATCCAGAAGACGAGGTCAGTACAGGTGCATCAAAGCAAGGACCGAGAGACTGAAAAACAGCTTCTATCTCAAGGCCATCAGACTGTTAAACAGCCACCACTAACATTGAGTGGCTGCTGCCAACACACTGACTCAACTCCAGCGACTTTTATAATGGAAATTGATGGAAATTGATGTAAAAATAGCACTAGCCACTATAAACAATGCTACTTAATATAATGTTTACATACCCTACATTACTCATCTCATATGTATATGTATATACTGTACTCTATATCATCTACTGCATCTTTATGTAATACATGTATCACTAGCCACTTTAAACTATGCCACTTTGTTTACATACTCATCTCATATGTAGATACTGTACTCGATACCATCTACTGCATCTTGCCTATGCCGTTCTGTACCATCACTCATTCATATATCTTCATGTACATATTCTTTATCCCTTTACACTGTGTATAAGGTAGTAGTTTTGGAATTGTTAGGTTAGATTACTCGTTGGTTATTACTGCATTGTCGGGAACTAGAAGCACAAGCATTTCGCTACACTCGCATTAACATCTGCTAACCATGTGTATGTGACCAATAACATTTGATTTGACTTGACATTTGGGAACATTACAGTTCTATTGATTAAACAACCATGAAAAGGTGTGCTCTCTCTCCCTTAGTTATGCACATCAACAACAAGATTAACAACTAACGCTAACCAGAGCAAGATGAGCTCAAATCTAACAAAGGAACATTAGATAAACCCTCTCAAACTTTTTCAGCTTGTTGGCCGTCAAAATTGCTAAATTGTAGCCTCCTCATCCTTCTGCAGCTTGTCTGACAATGCATTCTTGTCCCAACCAAGCACCCAAGCTAACTGGCTAAAGTTGTCTAGCTTGCTAGCCAGCTACTTCCAGACACAAATGAGAGAACACCTTACTCTGACCATTTTACTCGCCGTAGCAGAGCATGTTATCTAGTGTTCGTGACTAACTATTACATTTTTTTGCCTACGCTTACTGACACCGGTCATATTCAGTAAGTGTTGCACATTCGTAAATTCATCAATTATTCTGTTCTCTGGCACACTCAGACGAGAGTGCTCTGAAATCGGAGTAGATAGACAGAGTGAATTTGCGAACGCAAGAGATATGCTAACTGGATAACAATCGTTCATGTTCTTGCTAGCTAACCAAATGACACCTGCATCTAAAGCTGTGTATAGCCACTGAAAAACTATATGAGGGGAAAACATCAGTCAATCACCCACTCCTCCAATGACATGACATGACATCCTCCTAGCAGCTAGCTAGATAGCTACGGTTAGGCTCCGTGTTTTTAGCTTGCTACATAAATAGATGTGCTAGCCTATTAGCTACATTATGACTGACTTGTGATCATTGCCCTTGCTAGTTTGATTGTATTGACATTCCCAGCCTTAGTTACATTCGTCTGTTTTTGTCCAGAGTATTGAATCATTGAAACTGAAACAGTGCATCCTGAATGGAGGCAGCAGAGAATGTACCAGGCCAGCTGGGATTTACAACCTAATAGTAATATTTGTTGGACTACCAATAAATGTATTGGTGAATTATATTAATCATACATTGAACTGGATCCATCTATTCTGCCAACAATGCCTTAGTGTATGTCATGGAATGTTGACTCAAATATAACCTATGTTTAAAACCTTTATAAAGTTGGTTTTGTAGGATAAACTGGGAATTTTATATTTTTGACTGATATTATGATTGTCTGTTTCATATCCGCTGTCAGTTCCACTTTAAACTTTACGTCACTGGTTACTTTGTACTAAATGTGAAATGTTTTTGCAATGGGAAGTGATAGTTCTACATTTTGATTGGGAAATGCTCAATGGTTGTTTTTTTTTTTGTCTTTTTATGATTGAAACCTACTGGCTTATTATGTCAGAGTTTATGCACTGCTTATCCTTTAACATCATGCTGTGTGTGACTGCTGTCTTTCCATCGGCCCTATGTATTGATGCCTGGAGAAGGTGGTATAGTCTAATTTTGTCAAAAAGTTCCCAAACTGCCCACCCAGTGAAGGAAAGGTGCCCTGTGTGGATGCCCCGTGATACAAACAGGCATGATGACAATTGCACATCACAAGTAGCCTACGAACCAACACTTCGGACTAAACTTTTCAATACCTGGTTTACACACCCATTGTTGCCTTAGTTAACATTAACATTTACTGGTAGATATCATACGTTGAAACGTCTTTCCTACCCACCGGGCTACCGATGTCGTTCTTCTGTGAGCTGCTCCATGCCAAAACCAGTTGAGAGCTGCACACTCTTGCTGTCTGCAGATGATATTCCGCTGTAACTAGGCTATGTGTTCAGCGCACATGCATGTGAATATATTTCACGGGCTTTGCGGGCTTTGCGATTGTGTTGGCTACTGCATGATTTCTCTATTGTAGTACGTAATTGATAAGTCATATACCTCCACTACACTACTTTGATACTCAACAGTAGGGATTAAGAAGTGAGTATAAGCAATGCCCGCTGAAAAAAAAGTGTGTATACCCTCCACTACACCACTGGCCTGTGTATACCCTCCACTACACCACTGGCCCTTTGTGTTTTACAAAAAGTGACCTCTCTTACATGAGTGCGCTGGTATTATGGTTGCTGTCCTTTCAGAATCACCAACCTGTCACACACTGAAGGTCCAATAGGTTCACCACTGTACTAACCTGTCACACACTGAAGACCTATAGGTTCACCACTGTACTAACCTGTCACACTGAAGACCTATAGGTTCACCACTGTACTAACCTGTCACACACTGAAGACCTATAGGTTCACCACTGTACTAACCTGTCACACTGAAGACCTATAGGTTCACCACTGTACTAACCTGTCACACTGAAGACCTATAGGTTCACCACTGTACTAACCTGTCACACTGAAGACCTATAGGTTCACCACTGTACTAACCTGTCACACTGAAGACCTATAGGTTCACCACTGTACTAACCTGTCACACTGAAGGCCTAGAGGTTCACCACTGTACTAACCTGTCACACTGAAGGCCTATAGGTTCACCACAGTACTAACCTGTCACACTGAAGGTCTATAGGTTCACCACAGTACTAACCTGTCACACTGAAGACCTATAGGTTCACCACTGTACTAACCTGTCACACACTGAAGACCTATAGGTTCACCACTGTACTAACCTGTCACACACTGAAGACCTATAGGTTCACCACTGTACTAACCTGTCACACTGAAGACCTATAGGTTCACCACTGTACTAACCTGTCACACTGAAGGTCCAATAGGTTCACCACTGTACTAACCTGTCACACACTGAAGACCTATAGGTTCACCACTGTACTAACCTGTCACACACTGAAGACCTATAGGTTCACCACTGTACTAACCTGTCACACACTGAAGGTCTATAGGTTAACCACTGTATTAACCTGTCACACACTGAAGGTCTATAGGTTCACCACTGTACTAACCTGTCACACACTGAAGGTCTATAGGTTCACCACTGTACTAACCTGTCACACACTGAAGGTCTATAGGTTAACCACTGTACTAACCTGTCACACACTGAAGGTCTATAGGTTAACCACTGTACTAACCTGTCACACACTGAAGGTCTATAGGTTCACCACTGTACTAACCTGTCACACACTGAAAGTCTATAGGTTCAGCACTGCGCAAACATGTCTATAATAGATATAAAGGCTGTTAAGATACTAATGTTTCAAGAAAGGAGTGTATATATTTGGCCTGGCGAAGCGGTTTTATGCTCTGACTGAAAGGAAGCTGATAATTCTGAGTTTTTACTCTGCTGGTTTTGGCTGGTCTCGGGAAGAAATTACCAGTCCTCACTGTCCAAGACCGAGTACAAATGTATCCAACACTGAGACACTCAATGTGGTCTCGGGTACTACAGCCCTGCATTATATACATACTGTCGGTCACAGTGGACACATATTGTAATACAGTGAGTGATTGTACCTGTCCATATCTACTGGGAGTGACAAAAGAATGAAAATTCAACTATTAGGAAAACAACCCATGTGCAACACAATCCTCACAACCTTAAAATCTATCAAGTAAGTCTCATGTCATTACAGAAGTCTTAAGTTCTGAAAAATTACAATAGAATATATAGCAATATCAAAACATTCTGTAGACCTACCTTCTGATGGATCAGGTAAAAACTTTCCACAGAGAAGGAAATCAGGGTGGTCTGAGTGTCAGGAAGTTTTTGTGAGTGTCAGGGCATACAGTATGTGTGTGAGAGAGAGTGTGACCGATGCACCACCCTTACCAGAGCTGCTTTACCACCCCCTTCTCTTTGTAAAAAAGCACAGTGCGTTTGACATGTCCTTTTCACATACTGTCTGCAGAGTCAGAAGCACACAACGCCACATTCACGAGAAGGGATTACACATATGGCAGCTCAGCCACAGAGCTGTCAACTTCCTCTGACCGGCTCTATGCACCCACACTGACAGAGAGAGAGAGAACACTTCCTGTCTTTCTCTGGGAGGACTCTATATTAAAGTCTTTCTATAGGCCTTAGGGTTTACAAAGGCTGTGAGCAGCTCCATACATCATTATTCAGCCTCATAAAATAGAATGTGTATGAAGTGTGTGTAATCCATGTGGTGAGAGACCAGGCTGTTCAACAGAACTGAAACAGGATGTGGTGAAAATTGAGAGATATTCTCAGACGTGCCAAATTAGCCAATACTTCTCTTCCAGTAAACAAAATCATCACTCCATCATTGTTCTCAGAAAGAGCTGAAATACACCCACCGGCCATCTTATTAGGTACACTACCCCGTACACAAAATTGGATCAGTCCTACAGACAGTGAGTCACATGACTTGCTATATAAAGCAGGCATTGAGGCATTCAGTTGCGGTTTGATTGAACGTTAGAATGGGCGAAATTAGTGACCTAAGCGACTTTGAGCGTAATGTGATCATCGGTGTCAAGTGCCGGATCAAGTATCTCAGAAATGGCCACCCTCCTGGGCTTTTCACAAACGACAGTGTAGAGGGTTTACAGAGAATGGTACAACAAACAAGAAATATCCAGTCAGCGGCTGTCCTGTAGGCGAAAACAGCTCATTGACGAAAGAGGTTGAAGGAGAATGGAAAGAATCGTGCAAGCTAACAGGCGGGCCACACACAGACAAATAATGGCGCAGTACAACAGTGGTGTGCAGAACGGCTTCTAGGAACGCACAAATTGTTGATCCTTGTCTTAGATGGGCAATTGCAGCAGACGACCACACCAGGTTCCACTCCTATCAGCTAAAAATAAGAAGAAGCGTCTCCAGTGGGCACACGGTCGCCGACACTCTTATGTCAAGTGTTATTGAAGTGTTGTGGTTGCAGGTTCACATGGCACATCTAAAGCCTTTTTTTGCTATAGGCCACCAAGTGCTAACAGTCCGTATCTAGATAGCACTTGGTGGGCTATAGCAAAACTAACAGTCCGTATCTAGATAGCACTTGGTGGGCTATAGCAAAACTAACAGTCCTATCTAGATACGGACTGTTAGCACTTGGTAGCCTATAGCAAAACTATCTAGATACGGACTGTTAGCACTTGGTGCTATAGGCCACCAAGAGCTAACAGTCCGTATCTAGATAATTTTTGCTATAGGCCACCAAGTGCTAACAGTCCGTATCTAGATAGTATGTTTTAAATGCTTGATAGTGTGTGTGATGTAAACAGAGAGGTCTACTTTCTTGGGGACCTGAATATTTACTGGTTTTCATCGGTTCAAGGTGAAGCTTCTCACTGTAACCAGTGCCTGTAATCTGGTTTGGGATATTAATCAACCAAGATACTCCACATGTATTGATCACATTTTTACTAATACTGTAGAAATTTGTTCTAAAGCTGTATCCGTACCCATTGGATGCAGTGATCACAATATAGTGGCTATATCCAGGAAAGACAAAATTCCAAAAGCTGGGCCTAAAATAGTGTTTAAGAGATCATACAGAAGATTTTGCTGTGTCTCTTATGTGGATGATGTTAAAAATATTTGTTGGTCTGATATGATTCATAAGGATCATGCAGACACTGCACTTCATGAATTTATGAAATTGCTTCTTCCAATTATTGATAAACATGCACCTGTTAAGAAACGGACTGTTAGAACTGTTAAGGCTCCATGGCTTGATGAAGAATTGAAAAACTGAAGAAATATAATAAGGCTGTAACGTAACAAAATGTGTAAAAAGTGAAGGGGATTGAATACTTTCCGAAGGCACTGTAGGTCTGGCTGACATACTGCAAATTGAGAAATTATCTGACTAAACTCTGTGACTAAACTGTATTATGAAGCCAAGATCAGTGATATAAAGAATGATGGAAAAAACTTGAGTACTTTAAATGAAATGATGGGCAGAAAGACATTCAACTCAATAGGCTCTAGTTTTATCTTATCGTGATTTTTGTCCAGTCATATTTATTTATTTTTTATTTCACCTTTATTTAACCAGGTTGGCTAGTTGAGAACAAGTTCTCATTTGCAACTGCGACCTGGCCAAGATAAAGCATAGCAGTGTGAACAGACAACACAGAGTTACACATGGAGTAAACAATTAACAAGTCAATAACACAGTAGGGAAAAAAAGGGGGAGTCTATATACATTGTGTGCAAAAGGCATGAGGTAGGCAAATAATTACAATTTTGCAGATTAACATTGGAGTGATAAATGATCAGATGGTCATGTACAGGTAGAGATATTGGTGTGCAAAAGAGCAGAAAAGTAAATAAATAAAAAGTGTATGGGGATGAGATAGGTAAAAATGTGTTGGCTATTTGCCGATAGACTATGTACAGCTGCAGCGATCGGTTAGCTGCTCAGATAGCAGATGTTTGAAGTTGGTGAGGGAGATAAAAGTCTCCAGCTTCAGCGATTTTTGCAATTCGTTCCAGTCACAGGCAGCAGAGAACTGGAACGAAAGGTGGCCAAATGAGGTGTTGGCTTTAGGGATGATCAGTGAGATACACCTGCTGGAGTGCGTGCTACGGATGGGTGTTGCCATCGTGACCAGTGAACTGAGATAAGGCGGAGCTTTACCTAGCATGGACTTGTAGATGACCTGGAGCCAGTGGGTCTGGCGATGAATATGTAGCGAGGGCCAGCCGACTAGAGCATACAAGTTGCAGTGGTGGGTGGTATAAGGTGCTTTAGTGACAAAACGGATGGCACTGTGATAAACTGCATCCAGTTTGCTGAGTAGAGTGTTGGAAGCAATTTTGTAGATGACATCGCCGAAGTCGAGGATCGGTAGGATAGTCAGTTTTACTAGGGTAAGTTTGGCGGCATGAGTGAAGGAGGCTTTGTTGCGGAATAGAAAGCCGACTCTTGATTTGATTTTCGAATGGAGATGTTTGATATGAGTCTGGAAGGAGAGTTTACAGTCTAGCCAGACACCTAGGTACTTATAGATGTCCACATATTCAAGGTTGGAACCATCCAGGGTGGTGATGCTGGTCAGGCGTGCGGGTGCAGGCAGCGAACGGTTGAAAAGCATGCATTTGGCCAAGTGCTGCAAAGACCTAGTTAAGCTGCAGCTCGTCCAGAACACAGCGGCACGTCTTCCTGTTCATTGTAATCAGAGGGCTAATATTAATACTATGCATGCCAGTCTTTCTTGGCTAAGAGTTGAGGAAAGACTGTGACTGTGTCTCTTCTTGTTTTATAAGAAACATTAATGTATTGGAAATTCCTAATTGTTTGTGTAGTCAACTTACACACAACACTGACACTTACCCCACCAGACATGCCACCAGGGGTCTTTTCACAGTCCCCAGAACAAATTCAAAGCAATGTACACTATTATAAAGAGCCATAAGTGCATGGAACTCCCTTCCATCTTATATAGTGCAAGTGAACAGCAAACCTGGTTTCAAAAAACAAATAAAAGTACCTCATGGCACAACACCTCTCCCCAATGTGACCTACTTGTTGTGTGTATGTACTGACATGTATGTGGAACTGATAGATGTACACGATACATGTTAATGTTTTTAAAAGTATGTAAATTGTAAAGTCTTTTGTCCGTAATGTATTTTCCGTTATACGTCGGACCCCAGTAAGACTAGCTGTCGTCATTGGCGTCGGCTACTGGGGATCCTAACATTTGAGGAGTGGAGTAACAATCTGCAGCAACTGCCTGATGCCATTGCGTCAGCATGGACCAACGTCCTTGTGGGAACATTTCCGACACCTTGTAGAATGCCCCAAAGAATTCAGGCTGTTCTGGGGGCAAAGGGGGTCGGATCCGGTACTAGATGGGTGTACCTAATAAACTGGCTGCTGAGTGTAGTAGTGCCAAAGAAGATAAGATCATGTACAACCATTCTTGGAGGAAACAGAAGTTAACTGAAAGATGTCTATTGTTGATGATGGTGTTAAAATAGGTCTTGCCTCTGGATTAATGTACAGTAGAAACACTACAGGACAACGCACTGGCAGTAAATTGGTTTTATGCATGTCAACATCAGAAGCCTCCTCCCTAAGTTTGTTTTACTCACTGCTTTAGCACACTCTGCTAACCCTGATGTCCTTGCCGTGTCTGAATCCTGGCTCAGGAAGGCCACCAAAAATTCAGAGATTTCCATACCCAACTATAACATCTTCCGTCAAGATAGAACTGCCAAAGGGGGCGGAGTCGCAGTCTACTGCAGAGATAGCCTGCAAAGTAATGTCATACTTTCCAGGTCCATACCCAAACAGTTTGAACTACTAATTTTGAAAATTACTCTCTCCAGAAACAAGTCTCTCACTGTTGCCGCCTGCTACCGACCCCCGTCAGCTCCCAGCTGTGCCCTGGACACCATTTGTGAATTGATCGCCCCCATCTAGCTTCAGAGTTTGTTCTGTTAGGTGACCTAAACTGGGATATGCTTAACACCCCGGCAGTCCTACAATCTAAGCTAGATGCCCTCAATCTCACGCAAATCATCAAGGAACCCACCAGGTACAACCCTAACTCTGTAAACAAGGGCACCCTCATAGACGTCATCCTGACCAACTGGCCCTCCAAATATTCCTCCGCTGTCTTCAACCAGGATCTCAGCGATCACTGCCTCATCGCCTGTATCCGCCACGGAGCCGCAGTCAAACGACCACCCCTCATCACTGTCAAACGCTCCCTAAAACACTTCTGTGAGCAGGCCTTTCTAATCGACCTGGCCCGTGTATCCTGGAAGGACATTGACCTCATCCCGTCAGTTGAGGATGCCTGGTCATTCTTTAAAAGTAACTTCCTCACCATTTTGGATAAGCATGCTCCGTTCAAAAAATGCAGAACCAAGAACAGATACAGCCCTTGGTTCACTCCAGACCTGACTGCCCTCGACCAGCACAAAAACATCCTGTGGCGGACTGCAATAGCATCGAATAGCCCCCGTGATATGCAACTGTTCAGGGAAGTCAGGAACCAATACACGCAGTCAGTCAGGAAAGCTAAGGCCAGCTTCTTCAGGCAGAAGTTTGCATCCTGTAGCTCCAACTCCAAAAGTTCTGGGACACTGAAGTCCATGGAGAACAAGAGCACCTCCTCCCAGCTGCCCACTGCACTGAGGCTAGGAAACACGGTCTCCACCGATAAATCCATGATTATCGAAAACTTCAATAAGCACTTCTCAACGGCTGGCCATGCCTTCCGCCTGGCTACTCCAAACTCGGCCAACAGCTCCGCCCCCGTAGTTCCTCACCCAAGCCTCTCCAGGTTCTCCTTTACCCAAATCCAGATAGCAGATGTTCTGAAAGAGCTGCAAAACCTGGACCCGTACAAATCAGCTGGGCTTGACAATCTGGACCCGCTATTTCTGAAACTATCTGCCGCCATTGTCGCAACCCCTATTACCAGCCTGTTCAACCTCTCTTTCATATCGTCTGAGATCCCCAAGGATTGGAAAGCTGCCGCAGTCATCCCCTCTTCAAAGGGGGAGACACCCTGGACCCAAACTGCTATAGACCTATATCCATCCTGCCCTGCCTATCTAAGGTCTTCGAAAGCCAAGTCAACAAACAGGTCACTGACCATCTCGAATCCCACCGTACCTTCTCCGCTGTGCAATCTGGTTTCCGAGCCGGTCACGGGTGCACCTCAGCCACACTCAAGGTACTAAATGATATCATAACCGCCATCGATAAAAGACAGTACTGTGCAGCCGTCTTCATCGACCTCGCCAAGGCTTTCGACTCTGTCAATCACCAAATTCTTATCGGCAGACTCAACAGCCTCGGTTTTTCGGATGACTGCCTTGCCTGGTTCACCAATTACTTTTCAGACAGAGTTCAGTGTGTCAAATCAGAGGGCATGCTGTCCGGTCCTCTGGCAGTCTCTATGGGGGTGCCACAGGGTTCAATTCTCGGGCCGACTCTTTTCTCTGTATATATCAATGATGTTGCTCTTGCTGCGGGCGATTCCCTGATCCACCTCTACGCAGACGACACCATTCTATATACTTTCGGCCCGTCATTGGACACTGTGCTATCAAACCTCCAAACGAGCTTCAATGCCATACAGCACTCCTTCCGTGGCCTCCAACTGCTCTTAAACGCGAGTAAAACCAAATGCATGCTTTTCAACCGATCGCTGCCTGCACCCGCATGCCCGACTAGCATCACCACCCTGGATGGTTCCAAACTTGAATATGTGGACATCTATAAGTACCTAGGTGTCTGGCTAGACTGCAAACTCTCCTTCCAGACTCACATCAAACATCTCCAATCAAAAATCAAATCCAGAGTCGGCTTTCTATTCCGCAACAAAGCCTCCTTCACTCACGCTGCCAAGCTTACCCTAGTAAAACTGACTATCCTACCGATCCTCGACTTCGGCGATGTCATCTACAAAATGGCTTCCAACACTCTACTCAGCAAACTGGATGCAGTCTATCACAGTGCCATCCGTTTTGTCACTAAAGCACCTTATACCACCCACCACTGCGACTTGTATGCTCTAGTCGGCTGGCCCTCACTACATATTCGTCGCCAGACCCACTGGCTCCAGGTCATCTACAAGTCCATGCTAGGTAAAGCTCCGCCTTATCTCAGTTCACTGGTCACGATGGCAACACCCATCCGTAGCACGCGCTCCAGCAGGTGTATCTCACTGATCATCCCTAAAGCCAACACCTCATTTGGCCGCCTTTCGTTCCAGTACTCTGCTGCCTGTGACTGGAACGAATTGCAAAAATCGCTGAAGTTGGAGACTTTTATCTCCCTCACCAACTTCAAACATCAGCTATCCGAGCAGCTAACCGATCGCTGCAGCTGTACATAGTCTATAGGTAAATAGCTCACCCTTTTTCACCTACCTCATTCCCATACTGTTTTTATACTGTTTTTATTTATTTACTTTTCTGCTCTTTTGCACACCAATATCTCTACCTGTACATGCCCATCTGATCATTTATCACTCCAGTGTTAATCTGCAAAATTGTATTATTCGCCTACCTCCTCATGCCTTTTGCACACATTGTATATAGACTGCCCATTTTTTTCTACTGTGTTATTGACTTGCTAATTGTTTACTCCATGTGTAACTCTGTGTTGTCTGTTCACACTGCTATGCTTTATCTTGGCCAGGTCGCAGTTGCAAATGAGAACTTGTTCTCAACTAGCCTACCTGGTTAAATAAAGGTGAAATAAAAAAATAAAAAAATAAATTAACATTTTAATACACCATCCATATCCACCAAGTAATACATCATATAGTATCAGTTGACAAAAATAGATGTAATACAATATTAATATGATAGATAACCCTGTAGAATATACTATTTACCACACATCGAAGTAGGAACCATTCAATAACACATTAGTAACACACATACATCCCTTATCAACTATTCAATTAAGTTAGTTAGGCTACTCTTGAGCATGGTCCTTTGTAGCTCAGTTGGTAGAGCATGGAGTTTAACACCAGGGTAGTGGGTTTGATTCCTGGGACCACTCATATGTAAAATGTATGCTCGCATGACTAAGTCGCTTTGGATAAAACCGTCTGCTAAATGGCATGTGATCATTTCCACCTGCCTGGAGCCTTCCTCTGATCGCCGGCATGTTGACTGTTCCCCTCGACACCTGTGACCTCTGTCGCCTATGGAGTGTTGCCTCTGAAATCTATCTACTTTAGATTTCCCCTACTTATATCGCTATTGGATTCACTGATTCTCCCTCTGAAGTGCCTCTCTACCCTGACTCTCGCTTAGTAACTCAGCCACTCTTACCATGAGATGGTAAAGTATTTGCTTGTAAGTTGGCTGAAAACGAGTAGTCATGAATGCACACCGGGTCCTCTGACATTGTCGCCCCTCAAAAAAAAAAACATTTGTCAGACTTCAGAATTCTGATCTGATCAGTTTATGTACCGTTAAAAAAGTAAAATTAAAAAAACTAAAAAAAAAGTCAAATAGCCTGGGAGTTTCTTCTTGAATCACTGAAAACAGAAAGAGGATTATTAGAGACAGGCTTCTATTTGAGCCAGGTGTCTATTTCACAGATTTTCCTCATTTGCATAGTTATTGGTTTAATTCCAGCAATCACTTCCAGCATTTTAATCAATGTCTTCATTTCCTGCACAAATGTGTTATCATTTACATTGTCACATTTCTTTTGTCTTAGTATGGCTATATATACTCCCCCATAGATCCTTGCCAGAATACGTACAATTGCGAATACGTGTATTTTCGGCAGTTCTTACTTTTGCCACTAGAGGGCGAACAGACAATTTCTGGGGGTCTGTACTCCCGAAATTGACTTTTTGTGGTTGCCAGTTAGCTAACAGTTCTCAGCTTTTCGCAGCCAATGGCTACCAGTTTATTACTGTCGATAAAAATGGATGATTGCTATATTTATTTTTGAGTCCTTACTGAATTTGTGAAATTTAACAAATCAAACATTAAACCTTGTAAACAATTCATGGTAACCTCGTAAACAGCGTTCATTTGCTGAAATGTGTGCCGTTACCCGGCTATTCAAAAGGGAAAGGCGGCTATTTGAGACTGCATTTAATTGAACTTTTACGGGAATAACTCCATAAGTTACATGTGGTTATGTTTGTGCTGCCTTGACTTTGATAAGTCACAGTTTTAATGTAGACATCTACAATAAAACAATTCCAGTGCACATCAAAAGTTAGTCCTACGGCATCTTGCTTAGCATAATTGTGCACTTCAGGTAAATCTAATGGAGAATGTTAATAAATAGGCATGATTAAAAACTCACACACAGAGTGAGAGAGAGAGTGTTCAGGGGAAGTGCATCTTGCGTGTCCTCCACAGAGAGACTCTCCTGGACGTGAGGATGTGGGTCATGAGACTGAGCAGCATCAGGAAGATGGTCATGGACATCACAATCACATAGTGGCTGATACTGGAAACAGAGAGATATAGATATATACACTGCTCAAAAAAATAAAGGGAACACTAAAATAACACATCCTAGATCTGAATGAATGAAATATTCTTATTAAATACTTTTTTCTTTACATAGTTGAATGTGCTGACAACAAAATCACACAAGAATGATCAATGGAAATCAAATGTATCAACCCATGGAGGTCTGGATTTGGAGTCACACTCAAAATTAAAGTGGAAAACCACACTACAGGCTGATCCAACTTTGATGTAATGTCTTTAAAACAAGTCAAAATGAGGCTCTGTCACGAATATTACCGAAGGTGACTCCCCTTCTTGTTCGGGTGGCGCTCGGCGGTCGTCGTCACCGGTCTACTAGCTATCACCGATCCTTTGTTCTGTTTCTTTGGTTTTGTCTGATTGGTATCACCTGTTTCTTGTTTGGTTGTTAGGGTGGGGTTATATAAGTTTGTTCAGCTCGCTTCTGTTTCGTGCGGGCTTGTTCGTCTGTTTTGTGTTAGAGTGATTTTTGTTTGCATTTTCGGGTTTCGCACTGTCCGTTATTATTTCTGATCATTTGTTTTCCTACTTTTGTTCATGTTATTTTTCCTGGACATTAAAGCGTGTTTTTCTCACATCCTTTTGCTCTCTGCGCCTGACTCCACACCTCTTCACTCATTAATCGTAACAGGCTCAGTAGTGTGTGTGGCCTCCACGTGCCTGTATGACCTCCCTACAACGCCTGGGCATGCTCCTGATGAGGTGGCGGATGGTCTCCTGAGGGATCTCCTCCCAGACCTGGACTAAAGCATCCGTCAACTCCTGGACAGTCTGTTGTGCAACGTGGCATTGGTGGATGGAGTGAGACATGATGTCCCAGATGTGCTCATTTGGATTCAGATCTGGGGAACGGGCGGGCCAGTCCATAGCATCAATACCTTCCTCTTGCAGGAACTGCTGACACACTCCAGCCACATGAGGTCTAGCATTTTCTTGCATTAGGAGGAACCCAGGGCCAACCGCACTAGCATATGGTCTCACAAGGGGTCTGAGGATCTCATCTCGGTACATAATGGCAGTCAGGCTACCTCTGGCGAGCACATGTAGGGCTGTGCGGCCCCCCCCAAAGAAATGCCACCCCACACCATGACTGACCCACCGCCAAACAGGTCATGCTGGAGGATGTTGCAGGCAGCAGAACGTTCCCCACGGCATCTCCAGACTGTCACATGTGCTCAGTGTGAACCTGCTTTCATCTGTGAAGAGCACAGTGCGCCAGTGGCGAATTTGCTAATCTTGTGTTCTCTGGCAAATGCCAAACGTCCTGCACGGTGTTGGGCTGTAAGACAACCCCCACCTGTGGACGTCGGGCCCTCATACCACCCTCATGGAGTCTGTTTCTGACCGTTTGAGCAGACACATGCACATTTGTGGCCTGCTGGAGGTCATTTTGCAGGGCTCTGGCAGTGCTCCTCCTGCTCCTCCTTGCACAAAGGTGGAGGTAGCGGTCCTGCTGCTGGGTTGTTGCCCACCTACGGCCTCCTCCACGTCTCCTGATGTACTGGCCTGTCTCCTGGTAGCGCCTCCATGCTCTGGACACTACGCTGACAGACACAGCAAACCTTCTTGCTACAGCTCGCATTGATGTTCCATCCTGGATGAGCTGCACTACCTGAGCCACTTGTGTGGGTTGTAGACTCCGTCTCATGCTACCACTAGAGTGAAAGCACCGCCAGCATTCAAAAGTGACCAAAACATCAGCCAGGAAGCATAGGAACTGAGAAGTGGTCTGTGGTCACCACCTGCAGAATCACTCCTTTATTGGGGGTGTCTTGCTAATTGCCTAAAATGTCCACCTTTGTCTATTCCATTTGCACAACAGCATGTGAAATTTATTGTCAATCAGTGTTGCTTCCTAAGTGGACAGTTTGATTCCACAGAAGTGTGTTTGACTTGGAGTTACATTGTGTTCTTTAAGTGTTCCCTTTATTTTTTTGAGCAGTGTATATATGGTAAGTAAGTGTGTGTGGATGCTGGTGGGCCAAGATATAGGAGAACAGGCTTGTTGTAATGGAATAAATGGAGTGGTATCAAAACACATTTCCATTCATTACATTGAGCCTGTACTTCTATATCTCTGCCCACCAGCCTCCTGACAGTATGGGCTAATTTAATCAATAAGGCCCGAGGGTGTGTGGTACAGTGCATTTGGAAAGTATTCAGAACCCTTGACTTTTTCCACATTGTTACAGCCTTTCTAAAATGAATTAATAAAAAAAACTCAATCTACACACAATACCCTATAATGACAAAGCAAAAACAGGTTTTTAGAAATTTATGAGACTCGACAATTGAGCTCAGATGTATCCTGTTTCCATTGATCATCCTTGAGATGTTTCTACAACTTGATTGTAGTCCACCTGTGCTACATTCAATTGATTGGACATGATTTGGAAAGGCACACACCTGCCTATATAAGGTCCCGCAGTTGACCGTGCATTCAGAGCAAAAACCAAGCCATGAGAACAAAATAATTGTCCGTAGAGCTCTGAGACAGTATTGTGTCGAGGCGCAGGGTACCAACACATTTCTGCACCATTGAAGGTACCAAACAACACAGTGGCCTCCATCATTCTTAAATGCAAGAAGTCATGCTGTAGGGATGTTTTTCAGCAGACTGGGAGACTAGACTGGATCAAGGGAAAGATGAACAGAGCAAAGTACAGAAAGAACCTTGATGAAAACCTGCTCTAGAGCGCTCAAGACCTCAGACTGGGCTGAAGGTTCACCTTCCAGCATGACAACGACCCTAAGCACACAGCCAAGACAATGCAGGAGTGGCTTCGGGACAAGTCTCTGAATGTCCTTGAGTGGCCCAGCCAGAGCCCAGATTTGAACCCGATGTAGAGTCATACCGAAGATTACTCAAAGCTGTAATCGCTGACAAAGGTGCTTCAACAAAGGACTGAGTAAAGGGTCTGAAAAGTTATGTAAATGTGAGTTGTTTATTAAAGTTGTTTATTTTTAATACATTTGCAAACAAATATAAAAACCTGTTTTTGCTTTGTCATTATGGTGTATTGTGTGTAGATTTAGGGGGGGAAACAATAATACATTTTAGAATAAGGCGGTAACGGAACAAAATTTGGAAAAATTCAATGGGTTTCCGTATGCACTGTGTTTGGTGAATATACCACGGCTAAGGGCTGTTCTTAAGCACGACTCAACACGGAGTTCCTGGAGACGTGGTATATTAGCTATATACCACAAACCCCCTCAGTGCCTTATAGCTATTATAAACTGGTTACCAACGTAATTAGAGTAGTAAGAATACATGTTTTGTCAAACCCATGGTATATGGTCTGATATAGCACGGATTTCATCCAATCTGCATTCGGGACTCAAACCACCCAGTTTATAAATAAGCCATAAGACATGCAAAACCTCTCTCTCTGCTGGGTCCTACCTGGTGCCAATGTCCAGCCAGCTCCCATAGTCCTGCACTAGGAAGAAGAAATGCTGGAGGAAAGAGGGATGGAGAGAGGAAGAGAGGAGGATGAGGTAGAGATGGAGAATATGGTGACATTTCCACAGCTTACCAGAGGCAACCATATTGCTAATAGCAGTCTCATTCCTTACCAGAGGCTACCATATTGCTAGTAGCTGTCTCATTCCTTACCAGAGACAACCATATTGCTAATAGCTGTCTCATTCCTTACCAGAGACTTCCATATTGCTAATAGCTGTCTCATTCCTTACCAGAGGCAACCATATTGCCAATAGCTGTCTCATTCCTTACCAGAGACTACCATATTGCTAATAGCTGTCTCATTCCTTACCAGAGGCTACCATATTGCTAGTAGCTGTCTCATTCCTTACCAGAGACTTCCATATTGCTAATAGCTGTCTCATTCCTTACCAGAGGCTACCATATTGCTAGTAGCTGTCTCATTCCTTACCAGAGGCTACCATATTGCTAGTAGCTGTCTCATTCCTTACCAGAGACTTCCATATTGCTAATAGCTGTCTCATTCCTTACCAGAGGCTACCATATTGCTAGTAGCTGTCTCATTCCTTACCAGAGACTTCCATATTGCTAATAGCTGTCTCATTCCTTACCAGAGGCTACCATATTGCTAGTAGCTGTCTCATTCCTTACCAGAGACTTCCATATTGCTAATAGCTGTCTCATTCCTTACCAGAGACTTCCATATTGCTAGTAGCGGTATCATTCCTTACCAGAGGCAACCATATTGCTAATAGCTGTCTGATTCCTTACCAGAGGCTACCATATTGCTAGTAGCTGTCTCATTCCTTACCAGAGACTTTCATATTGCTAATAGCGGTATCATTCCTTACCAGAGGCAACCATATTGCTAATAGCTGTCTGATTCCTTACCAGAGGCTACCATATTGCTAGTAGCTGTCTCATTCCTTACCAGAGACTTCCATATTGCTAATAGCTGTCTCATTCCTTACCAGAGCCATCAGGTCAGAAATCACCAGGACGATGAGGAACAGACTGGAAACAAAAGAAGAGAAATGATTAATTCAATAAATGACCCCATGAGCTAATTTCTCAAAATACTGTATGTCTGTATGTGTACTTGATTTTCACATGATGGAACCAAGCTAACTGTTACCTTCTGGAGGAAAGTTGTGTAGAGACCTGGATGGTTTCAAACGTACACATAACGATGATGAATGGGATTATCACCTGTAACAACAACAGTCTCATCTTCACTCTTTTAGGCAATGGACTCCATTGTAAAAGTGTGGGCAGATTACAACACATTGTGGATTATTTGCAAAGTTGTGATCCGCTTTGTTGACGATATGTATATTTGCTCTGTCAATGTCACTCAGCGAGTTGAGTGAGAGACTACAAGACAATACTACAATCCATAGAGGCATATTGTGTATGCAGACCGATATGTAGACCTAAAAGAATGTAACCCACACCTGTTGTTAGAATAGTCATGGTTAACCACAATCTTGTTGGCACCATTATAAGTTGAGTATTGTTTCCTTTTAACATACACTACCGTTCCAAAGTTTGGGGTCACTTAGAAAGGTCCTTGTTTTTTAAATAAACTTTTTTTGTCCATTAAAATAACATCACATTGATCAGAAATACAGTGTAGACATTGCTAATGTTGTACTATTGTAGCTGAAAACAGCAGATTTGTTATGGAATATCTACATAGGCGTACAGAGGCCCATTTTCAGCAACTATCACTCCTGCGTTCCAATGGCATGTTGTGTTAGCTAATCCAAGGTTATCATTTTAAAAGGCTAATTGATCATTAAAAAACCCTTTCGTAATTATGTTAGCACAGCTGAAAACGGTTGTGCTGATTTAAAGAAGCAATTAAACTGGACTTCTTTAGACTAGTTGAGGCTCAAAATGGCCAGAAACAAAGAACTTTCTTCTGAAACGTGTCAGTCTATTCTTGTTCTGAGAAATTAAGGTGATCCATGCGAGAAATTGCCAAGAAACTGAAGATCTCATACAACGCTGTGTACTACTCCCTTCAAAGAACAGCGCAAACTGGCCCTAACCAGAATAGAAATAGGAGTGGGAGGCCCCAGTGCACAACTGAGCAAGAGAACAAGTACATTAGAGTGTCTAGTTTGAGAAACAGATGCCTCACATGTCCTCAACTGGCAGCTTCATTAAATAGTACCCGCAAAATAACAGTCTCAATGTCAACAGTGAAGAGGTGACTCCGGGATGCTGGCCTTCTAGGCAGAGTTCCTCTGTCCAATGTCTATGTTCTTTTGCCAATCTTAATATTTTATTTTTATTGGCCAGTCTGAGATATGGCTTTTTCTTTGCAACTCTGCCTAGAAGGCCAGCATCCCGGAGTCTACACAGTAGTGTACTTTCATATGGTATGACATTGTAGTGTGTGTGTGTGTTTGTGTGTGGGGTGTGGTACCTTCCACATCATCAGGCCTCCCATGATAAAGGGGTTGAAGACGGTGAGGAAGCAGTACACTGAGGCTGGATCAAAACTACAGAGAGCGAGTAGGAGGGAGGGGGGCGAGAGAGGGGGGAGAAGGAGAGTAGAGAGAGAGTAGGAGGGGGGGAGCGAGAGAGAGGGGGGAGAAGGAGAGTAGAGAGAGCGAGAGAAGGGGGTGCAAGAAGAAAGAGACATAGTAGAGTCGAGAAAAAGAGAACCCAGAGAAAGACAAGAAGGGTTTCAGAGGTCAGATAGTGAAAGAATGTAAATGTGAAAACCAACCTATTGCACTCATGAATAAACCCATATTGGTCCAGAGCCCCAGTCTCCACCATACAATACCTGTTAATGGATGCTATGTTCCCAGTACCAAAGAAGGCTGTAATTATGAAGAAAACCTGACAGCCTAATGTCAAGGAACCAGACAGTGGTTTTACAGAATAGCTAGTAGTTTAGAGAGAGAGACGGTCAAAATGCTATTCGTTTGCATAAAGTCAAGAGTGATGTTAGGGTTTGTGCTTAAAAACCAATGTGTCGAAATAACACTGTTCTTCTTCTTTAGCCAGCAACTACATCAGATAGGGACAACTATCACCAGGGTTAAACTAGGGCTGCCTATAGGTCATTAACAGTCAGCAGTGTCACCAAGGAAAAGGATACGAAGAAGTAGGATCTTCTGATGTCATCCAGCTTCAGTTGTCTGATCTTGGTGATGTCAATGTTTTCAGAGAAGTCAAGCGTGGACAGCTGAAAAACAATGAGACAAATGTATTTCATAATAAAGCCACAATGACTTGATACAGTGTAACACTGCATCGTATAATGCTATACCAGACATTCTACACCAATAAGGTTGTCTTCTATGCTCAGAGGATTAACCATGGCATTGTGCCAAGTGGAGGGACTAGCAGTGGTTCCCGTGTTTACCAGGAAGTAGCTGTATTAGTCGGAGGTGATTAACATGAGACTGGTCCTTGACACAGAGTCAGTGCATAGAGAGTGTATACATTTACATGGCTCCAGTCATTCAGCAGTCACTCTTATCCAGGTCAACATGCATTAGGAACATTCAACTGAAGTAGATTGCAAGTAGAACCATTCATCAATAGAAAACAGTAACAGCGTAACGGTTTATACCTCCTGTCTCCCAGAGATACCTTGAGAGAGCATGGCTTCCTGTTCTATGTTGATCCACACAAACATCAGCCAGGACAAGACTGGCGGGAACAGAGCCTCAGACCTGACACACACACACACACAATTAGTACAGGTACGATACCAGCTAATCACTGCAGTGTAAGCTTACACTTGTTGAGCATTGCCTGACTATCTCTTACCCAGTACTCAGTAGTAGGTAGGTGGCTGTGAGGGAGAGTAAGATACTGAGCAGACGATGGAACAGACGAGTAGAACTCAACAAAGGAACAAACAGAGAGGAACCTGGGAGAGAGAGATGCCAGTTATCTTTATAAGCCTGGTTTTGATGATCATACAGATATTTCAAGGACTTTTGTCATAAAGAAAGAGAGAGAGAGAGTTGGTGCCCACCCAGTGTAGTCCAACTGATCATCTGGTTGAGGAGAGGCAGACCCTGTTTCAGCTGCAGACTGGAATGAGTGCTGGTGGGCACATAGGCACACACTGCTACATGGAGCATCTATACACATAGAAACAATACTGATTAACACACACACACGCACGTGCACCCACGCACACACACATTCGTTACCTGAAAGATTAAGAGGTAGCGGTCAGTCAGGTGTAGTGTAGTCCGTTTCCGTGCCAACCAGAGGTAAAAGGTGGAAATGAACAGAGAGAGTACACCTGCACAGGTACTACAGAGAGAGGAAAGAAAGAGAGAAAGATATATAATGCTATTTTTCTTTTTAAAGAGGGCTAAGAAGCATTGCTGTAATGTTGTAGAGAAGTTAGAATACTTACACCATGTGGATGTTGGCTTCTCTCCCAACAACTGGCATCATGGGAAATGTGGCCAGAAATAAACAACACAGGACCCAGCTCACTGACCTAAACTACAGACAGACACAGAGAGAGAAGAAGACAGAGAGAGGACAAAGAGAGAGAGAGGACAAAGGGACATATATTTAGAGTGAAAGACAAAAAGATATTTAGAGTGAGAGAGAAAAATAAATTAAACATATTTTACACGTGCTTTGTGCTCCTGCCATATTGCTTGCTATCCTGTCCTTTCAGATTTGTGCACAGAGAGGAAAGGCCAGAGAGAGAGAGAACAGCCAGCATTGTCTTACCTTGGCCTTGCTGTAGAGGCCAGAGAGGAGGGGCCAGAGAGAGAGAACAGCCAGGCCTACAGTCAACATGGCCCGATAGAAGAAACTCACCACCTGGGGGAGACAGACAGAGTAGCAACTTTTTCCAAGTAGAAATGCAGATTATATTGAATTGAGCCATTAGTGAAATAGTGACCATATGATGGCTGCTTACCAGAAGTTCAATCCCAAATGTGACCAGGGCAAAGTAGCCAAAGCATTTACCCAGTGGTAGTGAACTGTACGAACGAACCAGATCTGTTAGAGTTCCAAACCTGAAACACACACGTATGGTTGATATCATCAAAATAAACACTTTGAGATTATGAAAAATGTAGTGGCATAGAATAAGTAAAATACCTCCCTTTCATCCATTCAACTCATCAAATTACTTCAAACTGTGTGTGTGTGTGTGTGTGTGTGTGTGTGTGTGTGTGTGTGTGTGTGTGTGTGTGTGTGTGTGTGTGTGTGTGTGTGTGTGTGTACTCACTCTTTGAGGACAGAGTACCAGACAGGGACAGGCAGTAGACAGTAGATGTAGTAGGTTACTGGACTTCTCTGGATTATCAGGAACATTCCAATCAGCAGCGTAGCACCCACACCCATCCACCACAGGGTTTTACCAGACACCTTCAACACACACACAGTGTTTTACCAGACAACTTCAACACACACAGGGTTTTACCAGACACCAACACACACAGGGTTTTACCAGACACCTTCAACACACACACACACACACACACAGGGTTTTACCAGACACCTTCAACACACACACACACACACACACACACACACAGTGTTTTACCAGACACCTTCAACACACACACACACACACACAGTGTTTTACCAGACAACTTCAACACACACACAGGGTTTTACCAGACACCTTCAACACACACACACACACAGGGTTTTACCAGACACCTTCAACACACACACACACACAGTGTTTTACCAGTAACCTTCAACACACACACAGGGTTTTACCAGACACCTTCAACACACACACACACACACACACAGTGTTTTACCAGACACCTTCAACACACACACAGGGTTTTACCAGACACCTTCAACACACACACACACACAGGGTTTTACCAGACACCTTCAACACACACACACACACACAGTGTTTTACCAGACACCTTCACACACACACAGGGTTTACCAGACACCTTCAACACACACACACACACACACACACACAGTGTTTTACCAGACACCTTCAACACACACACACACACACACACACACACACACAGGGTTTTACCAGACACCTTCAACACACACACACACACACAGGGTTTTACCAGACACCTTCAACACACACACACATGGTTTTACCAGACACCTTCAACACACACACACACACACAGGGTTTTACCAGAGACCTTCAACACACACACACACACAGAGTTTTACCAGACACCTCACACACACACACACACACACACACAGGGTTTTTCCAGACACATTCAACACACACACACACACACACACACACACACACACACACACACACACAGGGTTTTACCAGACACCTTCAACACACACACACATGGTTTTACCAGACACCTTCAACACACACACACACACACACACACAGGGTTTTACCAGAGACCTTCACACACACACACAGGGTTTTACCAGACACCTTCAACACACACACACACACACACACAGGGTTTTTCCAGACACCTTCAACACACACACACACACACACACACACACACACACAGGGTTTTTCAGACACCTTCAACACACACACACACACACACACACACACACACACACACACACAGGGTTTTATCAGACACCTTCAACACACACACACACACACACACACACACACACACACAGGGTTTTACCAGAAACCTTCAACACACACACACACACACACACACACACAGGGTTTTACCAGACAACTGCAACACACACAGGGTTTTACCAGACACCTTCACACACACAGGGTTTTACCAGACAACTCCAACACACACACACACAGGGTTTTACCAGAAACCTTCAACACACACACACACACACACACACACAGGGTTTTACCAGACACCTTCAACACACACAGGGTTTTACCAGACACCTTCAACACACACACACACACACACACACACACACACACACACACACACACACACACACACACACACACACACACAGGGTTTTTTCAACACACACAC
Source organism: Oncorhynchus keta (assembly GCF_023373465.1). Taxonomy (NCBI): domain Eukaryota; kingdom Metazoa; phylum Chordata; class Actinopteri; order Salmoniformes; family Salmonidae; genus Oncorhynchus; species Oncorhynchus keta. Next base: position 64,668,465 of record NC_068448.1, read on the forward strand.
AGGGTTTTACCAGCACCTTCAACACACACAGGGTTTTACCAGACACCTTCACACACACAGGGTTTTACCAGACACCTTCAACACACACACACACACACACACACACACACACACACACACAGGGTTTTACCAGACACCTTCAACACACACACAGGGTTTTACCAGCTACCTTCAACACACACAGGGTTTTACCAGACACCTTCAACACACACAGGGTTTTACCAGACACCTTCAACACACACACACACACACACACACACACACACACACACACACACAGGGTTTTACCAGACACCTTCAACACACACACAGGGTTTTACCAGCTACCTTCAACACACACACAGGGTTTTACCAGCTACCTTCAACACACACAGGGTTTTACCAGACACCTTCAACACACACAGGGTTTTACCAGACACCTTCAACACACACAGGGTTTTACCAGACACCTTCAACACACACAGGGTTTTACCAGACACCTTCACACACACAGGGTTTTACCAGACACCTTCAACACACACATGGTTTTACCAGACACCTTCAACACACACACACACACACACACACAGGGTTTACCAGAGACCTTCAACACACACACACACACAGGGTTTTACCAGACACCTTCACACACACACACAGGGTTTTTCCAGACACCTTCAACACACACACACACACACACACACACACACACACACACACACACAGGGTTTTATCAGACACCTTCAACACACACACACACACACACACACACACACACACACAGGGTTTTATCACACACACACACACACACAGGGTTTTACCAGACAAGTCCAACACACACACACAGGGTTTTACCAGAAACCTTCAACACACACACACACACACACACAGGGTTTTACCAGACAACTGCAACACACACAGGGTTTTACCAGACACCAACACACACAGGGTTTTACCAGACAACTCCAACACACACACACACAGGGTTTTACCAGAAACCTTCAACACACACACACACACACACACAGGGTTTTACCAGACACCTTCAACACACACAGGGTTTTACCAGACACCTTCAACACACACAGGGTTTTACCAGACACCTTCAACACACACACACACACACACAGGGTTTTACCAGACACCTTCAACACACACACAGGGTTTTACCAGCTACCTTCAACACACACAGGGTTTTACCAGACACCTTCAACACACACAGGGTTTTACCAGACACCTTCAACACACACACACACACACACACAGGGTTTTACCAGACACCTTCAACACACACACAGGGTTTTACCAGACACCTTCAACACACACAGGGTTTTACCAGACACCTTCAACACACACAGGGTTTTACCAGACACCTTCAACACACACAGGGTTTTACCAGACACCTTCAACACACACAGGGTTTTACCAGACACCTTCAACACACACAGGGTTTTACCAGACACCTTCAACACACACAGGGTTTTACCAGACACCTTCAACACACACAGGGTTTTACCAGACACCTTCAACACACACAGGTTTTACCAGCTACCTTCAACACACACAGGGTTGTGAACACATCTCTTCAGTATCAGCAGAATGATACAGGAGGTGAGGTGTGTGTGCCTGCCTTCATGTGTGCGTCCATGTACTGTGTGTGTGTGAGTGTTTGATCACCTGGTCTGTGGGTGTGGGTGGTCTCCTGAGACTGGCGTGTGTCTTCAGTATAACAAGAACCACATAGGAGGTCCAGCCTGTGAAGCCCAGCACAACACTACAGCCCAGAAAGAACCGGTCATAGGTGTGGTAGTAGGACAGACCCTCCAACGCATGGCCAATCAGAGACCTGCACAGAGAGATCTGAGAGAGAGGGTATGGGGGGAGGAGAGAGAACATTCAGTATATTTGCAGCTAGTATCTGTCAGTCATCATGACCAACGTAACCCAAGAAAAAACATAGGCTTTAGCCTATAGCTCAGTGGGCCACACGGTCTTCAGTTGTACAGATAACTGGGGTTTGATACCCAGTGTACTTACAGCTTCTTCATATTCCTCTAGCTGGATCAGAACCCTGGCCTTGTTGATAAACTCTGCCTGGCGTGACTCTGTCAGCAACCTGAGGGACAGACAGACAGATTGGAGGACACACTGGTTACACACAACTGGTCATGTCACTCTCTTTATACGAGTTGAACTAGAGAATTACCATTACAGTCAATAGTTCTATCTCTACGGTTGATACTTACTGGTATGGAGTGAAGAGAAAGGATAAAGTTGTTTCCTTTTTCTGAGCCATCTTCACCTGGAAACAGAGGTGAATATTTGAACAAATACACCTGGTTATGTAATGTATAACGTCATCATCATAACAACATTATTATCCTCCATGTTATATTTCACCTTGAACTGCTCCAGTATCTGGATGGCGTTAGAGTACATACTCTCAGCTTTAAACTGGTCACTGTTGTTCAGGTACTGCAGTGGTAACACACCCTACACAACACACATTACACACACTTTATCAGCATAATAAATGCACTATATACCCAATTCCCTATATCACACACACACTCAATATAGAGAAGGTATATATGGCATGAGATGAGGCCTTATCGTCTGCACATATATTTTATTTTGCATCTCAGAGCAGCTCTGTAACCCCAGTGCAGATTGTGGTTTCTGTATAACAGCTTTTCCACTGACATGTCTCTTCAGTATGGTATTCTAAAGATACTGACATGCTGTTATGAGGTGTTACTCACCACAGAGTTGAGAGGAATAGGCACTCCAATAAGAGATGACATCAGTGGCGCTATGTCTGCCTGTAACACACATCTGGCATTAGACTGGGAACAGATTACTGTTGTTTTTGGACTATCTTCAACACAGAGGAAATACGTGGTTGTGACATCATCAGCCAGCGCCAGATGTGGTGAGGCTACATGGGTGTCTCACCTGATTGACATCAACCCTGCGGAGGCCCTCCAGCTGCCATTCTGACAGAGAAACACCAACAGACACAGGATCACACATTGTGTTATGTCAGCATTATGACCGTTATTGTCAGGTAGAACAACTGAGGGTTGGAGTAAAGTGTTACAACAGAATAATACAATCTGAGGGTTGGAGTAAAGTGTTACAACAGAATAATACAATCTGAGGGTTGGAGTAAAGTGTTACAACAGAATAATACAATCTCTGACCTACCTTTTCCCCCTCTAGAAGAGTTGAAAGAAGCGAGGAGAGTAGGAGGACAAACACACACAGACCAATAGTACTGAGTTATAGTACCTTGTAGGTATCCATCTGAGTACTTCTGGGGTTCAGTGACTTTCTGAGCAGTGTGAACCCCAGCTCCCCACACCAACAATGGGGTCAGGGTCTCAGAGGGGTGGCCTGCACCATGGGAGCCTGGAGACACACAGCAATACATTATCTACTACTTCACTACCATGGTGACCACCTTTCTGAGCTAGCTGAAGTCCTACCCCAGTTGGTCATGCCGTGGTCAGAGGTGAACACATAGGCTGTTCTCCCATCGTTGTCAAAAAGGTCCTCGACCATGGAGACCAGCTCTTTCACCCCAGAGTCAACCAGACGTATGTTCTCTAGATATTCCCTTCGCACAACGCACACAAAGGGGATTTTTAAGAGACAAAATCAAACAGGGTCATTAGTAGCCTAAATGAGTCTGTGTTTCCTGCCATCCATTGTGTAGACCCCACTATATGCACTAATTGAAATCTGCAGTCCTTCATTTAAAAGATATTAGAAAATAATGTATCTCTTGTTTGTACATGGTTTCTGTATATTCTGTATATTCCTGTATATCTAGAATGTGATATTTCTGGTCTGTACAGGGTTTCTATCTCACTGTGACATGGGTCTGTGGGCGTGTCCATTGGTGTCAATGCCCAGTAGGTGGAGGAAGAAGACATTCTGATCCTTCTGTAAACTGGACATCAGACTGGAGTTCACCCTGGCAGACTGGAGGAACGACTAAGAGAGAGGAGGTGGGGGAGAGAGGCAAATAAGATACAGTATCTGTACCCCCATGCTGAGACAAACACACACACACCCTGTTCTCATCACCATAAGTACCTTGACTTCATCAAAGACCCAGGTGTCCAGTCTGGAGGCGTCGGTGGAGGCAAAGTCCTCTCTCTCTGCTGGGTAGGTGTAGGTGTACACATGGTCCCCACTGGCACCTGCAGGAGAGGGGGGGAAGAAGTGTAGATGGAGATGGTAAGAATGATAAAAAGAAAGTGAGAGGGTGGTCGAGAGAGAGAAAGAAAGAGAGGATTAGTTTATTTCTGATCTAATAACCCACACATGGTGGTGTATCTGTGTTTCTCCTGTATTTGAAAGGTTGTGTATTGTACATGTGTTTGTTAACCTTTGGCAAACATGGGCAGGATGTCAGGGCTGCCCCAACACCAGGTGTGTCTGCTCTCATTGAACACGGAGTCAAACTCCACTGGATTCTCCTTCCAGCCTACACACACACACACACACCCACACACACACAAAGAGAAAATATTATGAACGCAGCATATAAACACGAGGGAAATTACACAGTAACAGACTCCGATGTTTTACTTTAAAAAGGTATGTAAAACAATAAACAATAATTGCAAAGTGAAACAAAACATAACTCTTCACAAGGACGAATTTAAACAATTACTTGTAACAATTTCCACCGAAAAAAACATATATTTACTTGAAGAACAGTGCAGATACATACATTTTAAAGTGAAAAATCTGGGTCTCAGTGTCACTCTGTTACTGTAGAATTGCCCACTTCCATTAGTAACACGCACGAACACACACACGCTGGCACACACACACACACCGGCACACAAACACACAGACACTGACCTTTAGCTACAGCGCTGACATCTTCGTAGAAGCCAGCGATCAAAGCAACGTGTCCAGGTCGAGACTCGGTGGGAACACGAGTGTGTGACACACCCCAACTCCCTGTTTCTTCCATCACACTCCTTCAGAACACACACACACTGTGAGAAATGCATATGCACACACAACTCTGAGTCCAAACACACTTCCATACAGCCAGTTAATCTGAGAGAGCTCAGTTACCTTAAGTAAGGTGCCCTGGTGGATCCATTGGCATCAAGCTTATAGAGGCTGTCTGCCCTGAGTCCATCTGCAACCACCAGCAGCAGGCGGGAGGCAGGGGGAGGCAGGGGGGACACCTGGGGGGCCATGCCGTGGACCAGGGGCGATGTGAAGTAGATGTCAAATATGGAGATGAAGAAAATGACATGGACCAGAAGCCCAACCAGGAAGAACATTATCATCCTCATGATGAAGACTGGGGGCTGGGGAGACCCCAAAAGTTCTGGAGGGAGGGAGGAATGGATGGAGAGGAACAGAGAGAGAGCAGAAAATAGCTATTAGATATAGACGTCAGATAATCTGTTGTGGCCATATGTTTCTGAGTCTATAAGGTGCTGCCATCCATTCATACTCTAGCTATCGCATTCACTCACTAGAACACAAATGTGTCCCACATGTCAACAACATCAGACGTGCTAAACAAAATAAAAAATCTTACCTTTGAACACTTTCTTGTTTCAAGCCGGTGGCAGATTGGTTACTTTGAATCTTGAATGAATGAGAGTTAAGTCATTCAAACACACACCTGCCACTTTTTGCTGTCTAGCGACCCAACTTCACCCATCAACAGACCCTAATTTCAGGTGAACTAAATTAAGAAACACACTTATACAACCTTTAGTACAGTGTGTCAAGCTTATCTACCGGCGCGATGTGCTTAAAAACCTGCTGTCTGTCTTTCTAAGCAGCTTATAAAATAAATCAGTCCACACTGGGACTTTACAGCGCCACTTCCTTGTTGTAAATATGACGTTCCAACTGAGCTACAGCAATGGTCCGTGGGAATTGTAGTTCTAGTACTGGCATTTGATTTCACAGCCGGCTACATAAATGAAATAGATCATAGTCGCTATTAGGGATTAACATGGTTATAACTATATAGCAATGGTCCGTCCATCCATCCATGCTTTATTTTAGTGATGGTGAGAAAAGTATCACTTTCCGGCAAGGTTAGCTAGCTGTCAAACCGATGCTGTCAGCTGTCAAAGCTCCTGGCCTGCCCAGTTTCTCCCTAAAAACTCCCGTATCCAATCCAATCCCGCTATTACATGGAGAAGGCGGGTGTTGAAATTACATTCAACCAAACGCTACCCTGAATTCACCCCTTTTCATGTCGATCGAGGAAGGAAGGGTTCAGCCAGCTAGCCTTCTAGCTAGCCATCCGTCCAGGAAGACGGGTCCAATTCTCAGCTAGCTAGCTACTGAAATCTTTATAGTAGGAAAATGGCGGCGGGTAACGTCAACCCGTTTAATCTGAGTGATTCTGAAGATGAGGCAGACCAGAGAGCAGAGGACGGTGTTCACATCGAAAAGAGCCCTAGCGTTGGAACGCAAGGGCCCTCGTCCAACAACCCATTCTCTCCGCAAGCGGACGCCGAGCCTCCGGCCCTTTTAGTGTCCAGCACCCGGACCAGCCCCAGTGTGGAAGGCATCTCGGTATCGGTCGCAGCTGCGGCTATGACAGTTACCTTGGCAGAGACCCGGGTCTCGGTAGATGTGATCGCTGCTCAGTTAATACGGGATCATTACATCCTCACGGCCCTTGAGTTTCATACCGAACTATTGGAATCAGGGAGGGAGCTTCCGCGGTTGCGTGATTATTTCTCCAACCCGGGCAACTTCGAGAGGCAAACCGGCACTCCGCCCGCTTGTAAAGAACAAGGACTGGGACCAGGGGGACCGCTAAGTAAGTAGCTAGCTATTATCTAACCTTACTAGCTAACAACCCAATGCATTATAATATAACTAGCTGTTTGTGCGCTAGTTAGCTCCCTGGCAGTATATTATTCAATGGAGAAACAATGCTGGTACACTAACGTTACACTAACGTTATGGCCTGTTTATACAGAATAAACGACACCCGTCTTTCTCTCTAACTCGCGAACAGTGGAAACTTCACCGTGATCATGATTATTCACTAATCAAGGAGAATAAGCGCACCTACCTTTGTTACCTGCTGTGTGGTGAGTTTCTCCCCTAGCCTAGGTGCCAGCTGGCTTGGAACAGGTGCAACCAGAATAGTAGTGACCATGTATAACATGGCGACCTCAAAAGGCCTATCAGACATTCATGTGCAAATGATGCCTGGCACCTTCTTTATAGTGTAGTAATTGAGATATTTGCATCATGTAAGCTGCTGCTAAAGATGGCTATACATGGTGCTGTTCCAACACTAACTAGGCCTGTCTCTCTAACTGGCTGTAGCTGTCTGTAGGCCTGGATGATGGATTTAGGCATCTTGATCATTGTTAGAATCATCATTACATTGGTATTACACAGTGGTACGTGGTGTTATGACTCCTCTCTGTTCATTCAGCATGACAATGGTAGAAGAGTTGGCTACAGTACATAATACATCCCCCTGGCCTACAGGTTGTAAATAATTATTCCTAGAAGTTTTTAATTTTTTATTTAACCTTTATTTAACTAGACAAGTCAGTTAAGAACAAATTCTAATTTACAATACTAGCCAAACCCAGACGACGCTGGGCCAATTGTGCACTGCCCTATGCGTAGATAGAGGTCTGTCCTGTGAGACACACAACACAAACAGTTTGCTGACAAATTGGTGCACCACCAGAACTGCTACTGCAACATCAAACCACACATTCAACTGCCCCAAATCTTCCGGCCATTTCCATCACTAAACACAGGACTGCATGTGTATGCCTAGCCCAGATCTGTGTATTCTGTGTTCTACTGTTGCAGGTACAATCCAGGGGTATGACCTAATTAGCAATTTTGCATCCTTTTCTACTGATAAAAGCTATGATAAGAACAGTGGCCTGAGCTGTGTAAACTACATTTCCATCATTGTGTGATGTGCCTCCCACTTTCCTTCCTACCTGATCTAACACAACTGGATAGGTGAAAGCAGGGGTTCCATTTACAAAGCCTCCACCAGCCCAGTCATGTGAGGTCAGTGATGAGACTGTTTTGGGAGGGAGGAAGGATGCTTGTCATGGTAGAAGTATTTACATTCATGTAGCCTAATAGCCTCTATCTATAGCTGCCATTGTTCAGCGCATGGCTAGGCCTAATTGCCACTGCCTGTCTGTCTGGTGCCTCGCCGGTTGTTGTGGATCTTGAGGACTAAGGTATCCCAGGGGGCATTTCTCTTTACGAATGGGCGGGGGCTTTTGCAAAAGACCTTAGAACAGCAGTGACATATGGTACTCCAGGCAGCCACACCCAGTGTTGCCCTATATGCATTTAGCAGAGAGGCATACATTTACATGTTTTATCATGTAGATGTATGCTTCGCCCCTCCCCGCAGGAATACACCCCCATTAACTCTGCTGAAAAAAATCTGAGGTGAAACACCACACGTCTATTATCTATGTCAACCTGGGGCGGCAGGGTAGCCTAGTGGTTAGCGCGTTGGACTAGTAACCAGAAGGTTGCAAGTTCAAACCCCTGAGCTGAAAAGGTACATCTGTCGTTCTGCCCCTGAACAGGCAGTTAACCCACTGTTCCTAGGCCATCATTGAAAATATGAATTTGTTCTTAACTGACTTGCCTAGTTAAATAAAGTTATAAAAAAATAAATGAAAAAAAAAACTTTTAGTAGGAAGAAGTTTCCCATAGAATTTTCCCCCATTAGAATTTCACCTCACAGTATTAAGGTTAGTCTTTGGTGAGGGGTAAGCTGATCCTACATCTGATCTTAAGAACAGGATGATGAGGAACTCAACTCTATTATGTTAACTTTACTGATAAACAGGAAAATAGACGAGAGAGACGGGGACAGCTTGAGGGCCTGTCCCTACTAGAGACAATAGGCCTACAGCCCAGGGACAGTTTCCTTGCCACTGTCCCCTCTGCTTGCTCTTTCCAGGTTTTGGTCAGGACTGTACACAAATACAATCACATTGATTTGATGGATTTGTTCATGAAGGGTTTGAGATCCAGTAGTAAAACTAAAGAAGAGGCAGTTGATGTTCTAACATTGTATATTAGAAGCTTAATTTGATGCCACATAATTTAAAACTGACAGGTGTCACGCACCATGTCGGGAGCATATGGGAAATTATTGGAAAAGGTGTTGCATGGTCACTGGGTAAAGACGCTGTCTCGTACGGGTCGAGGCATCATAAGGGTCACTTGTTGCTGTTAGCACTCCCATAATACTATGATCTGGCTAGCTTTCTGCTAATTTAAAAGTCTAGCATGCTGCTCTGGTCACCTGCAGCAGGTCTCTCGCTGCACAACTCAACACCATGGCCCACTGAGCTGAAGCCTAGGCATTAGACCTAATTCCAGGAGCTAATACAAGTCTTCAGGTTCTGAAGACTCAGGGGTTGGTTAGGCTATTCATCGAGCAAGAGTAGCTGGATGCCACCACCCATTTACACAATGCTTTTCTCACCCACTCCCTCTTTCTCTCTACCCAGCTCATTGTTTTCTCCTCTGTAGCTAGCTGATTAGCATGTTGCTACAGTCTGCTTGCTCAACTCTCAGCTCAATCAGAGACTAAGGTGTTAGCATTAATGCTCCATTCTTAGCTAGCCACTCTCTTCCTTGAAAGACTTAGCTTAGGGATATCCTACTACCCTGCTCTCTTTGGCACTAGCAGGGTACATGCAGTCAAGCACACACTTGCTCACACAGATCAAGAAGAACACACACCCTTAATCCATTCGAAGAAATCCCTCACTTCAACATACAGGCAGTGAGAAGAAAACACACAGACACAGATTTGCTGCAGGGTTTTGAGATGCTGACGAATCACTTTGTGGGATGTTTGGCTCTGCTCAACCTGTTTCTGTTCTGGCCTGACTGTCTGAGCTCCCGCTCACATCTACCTTGTGTGTGTGTGTAGTGCGTGTGTGTGTGTGCGCGTGCGTGCACCACCACATCTCAGTCTGTAGACCTACACTGTCTGTGTACCTAATAATCCATGCTGTAGAATACATCTATTGTTATATTGCCTCTGTTTTGAGACTTTATTTGAACAGGGAGGCCCATTGAGACCAAGGTCTCTTTTGCAAGGGAGCTCTGCATACACACAATTTACAAAATACAATTTGTGTCACTGTTTTTCACCTCCCTGTCAGTGGGTATAGAGGTGAGGAGTCTCCTGTAGTCAGACAGCTGTTAGGCTAGCCAGGCCTGGAACCATACATGGAGCTTGAGTAGGCCTACACACACACACACACACACACACACACACACACACACACACACACACACACACACACACACACACACACACACACACACACACACACACACACTCTGCCTTTGATATGAGTGAACTGCAGAGAGGGAGGGATGGAGGACCGGTGCAGTGTAATCACCTGGACTTGGAATATCCCCTCTGGTTTGGTAAGGAGAGGAGGAGGGGTAGGCCTTAGGGAAGAATAGCTCAGGTTTTCAATACCATACACTCCTACTCACTACAGGGTAGTTCAGTCTTATTCTCAAAATGAATGGTCATCTCTCCTTTTACTTTCAATATGCTATCTGTATTGAGATGGGAGTGAATGGTAGGCGATATGGTTGGACAGGCATATGAGGTTACTAGAAGGATAGCTAACCCTGTCACTCACTGAAACAAGAGTTATCACATTCTATAGTCGTGGCCAAAAGTTTTGAGAATGACACAAATATGCTGCCTCAGTTTGTATGATGGCAATTTGCATATACTCCAGAATGTTATGAAGAGTGATCAGATGAATTGCAATTTAATTGCAAAGTCCCTCTTTGCCATGCAAATGAACTGAATCCCCCCAAAACATTTCCACTGCATTTCAGCCCTGCTGCAAAAGGACCAGCTGACATCATGTCAGTGATTCTCTCGTTAACACAGGTGTGAGTGTTGACGAGGACAAGGCTGGAGATTACCCTGTCATGCTGATTGAGTTCAAATAACAGACTGGAAGCTTCAAGGGGAGGGTGGTGCTTGGAATCATTGTTCTTCCTCTGTCAACCATGGTTACTTGCAAGAAAACATGTGCCGTCATCATTGCTTTGCGCACAAAGGGCTTCACAGGCAAGGATATTGCTGCCAGTAAGATTGCACATAAATCAACCATTTATCGGATCATCAAGAACTTCAAGGAGAGCGGATCAATTGTTGTGAAGAAAGCTTCAGTGCGCCCATGAAAGTCCAGCAAGCACCAGGACCGTCTCCTAAAGTTGATTCAGCTTCGGGGCACTACCAGTACAGAGCTTGCTCAGGAATGGCAGCAGGCAGGTGTGAGTGCATCTGCACGCACAGTGAGGTGAAGACGGAGGATGGCCTGGTGTCAAGAAGGGCAGCAAAGAAGCCACTTCTCTCCAGGAAAAACATCCGTCACAGACTGATATTCTGTAAAAGGTACAGGGATTGGACTGCTGAGGACTGGGGTAAAGTGATTTTCTCTGATGAATCCCCTTTCCGATTGTTTGGGGCCTCCGGAAAAAAGCTTGTCCCGGAGAAGACAAGGTGAGCGCTACCATCAGTCCTGTGTCATGCCAACAGTAAAGCATCCTGCGACCATTCATGTGTGGGGTTGCTTCTCAGACAATGGAGTGGGCTCACTCACAATTTTGCCTAAGAACACAGCCATGAATAAAGAATGGAACCAACACATCCTCCGAGAGCAACTTCTCCCAACCATCCAGGAACAGTTTGGTGACAAACAATGCCTTTTCCAGCATGATGGAGCACCCTGCCATAAGGCAAAAGTGATGACTAAGTGGCTCGGGAACAAAAAATCAATATTTTGAATCTTTGCATCAACTTCATGTAATTGTCAATAAAAGCCTTTGACACGTATGAAATGCTTGTAATTGTACTTCAGTATCCATAGTAACATCTGACAAAAATATCTAAAGACACCGAAAGCAGCAAACCTTGTGAAAATGTATATTTGTGCCATTCTCAACTTTTGTCCACGACTGTAGATCTACATTTGTATTGTTTAGGTATGTTTCTGAAAACAGGATGGACTGTTGCATAGAAAACTAACCTGTTTGGATGCTGAATCTACCCCCATGTTCTCTCCTGTCTCCACATATAGTGTTTGGTTTATATTCTGTTATGATTTCCCCCAAGCTGTTCATAGTCAAGGTGATGAGGTGAATACTGTAATAATCACTGGAGGCTCTGTTAATGAATAGGCTGTTTACCATTGATTCTCAGGCTGATCAATTCTCGGGCGGACTCTTTTCTCTGTATATATCAGTGATGTCGCTCTTGCGGCGGGCGATTCTTTGATCCACCTCTACGCACACGACACCATTCTTTATACATCTGGTCCTTCTTTGGACACTGTGTTAACTAACCTTCAAACGAGCTTCAACGCCATACAACACTCCCTCCGTGGCCCCCAACTGCTCTTAAATGCTAGTAAAACTAAATGCATGCTCTTCAACCGTTCCCTGCCCGCCAGTCCAGGATCACTACTCTGGATGGTTCTGACTTAGAATACGTGGACAACTACAAATACCTAGGTGTCTGGTTAGACTGTAAACTCTCCTTCCAGACTCACTTTAAGCATATCCAATCCAAAATTAAATCTAGAATTGGCATCCTATTTCGCAACAAAGCATCCTTCAATCATGCTGCCAAACATACCCTTGTAAAACTGACTATCCTACCGATCCTTGACTTTGGTGATGTCATTTACAAAATAGCCTCCAACACTCTACTCAATAAATTGGATGCAGTCTATCACAGTGCCATCCGTTTTGTCACCAAAGCCCCATAAACTACCCACCACCGCGACCTGTATGCTCTTGTTGGATGGCCCTCGCTACATATTCGTCGCCAAACCTACTGGCTCCAGGTCATCTATAAGTCTTTGCTAGGTAAAGCCCCGCCTTATCTCAGCTCACTGGTCACCATAGCAACACCCACCCATAGCACGCGCTCCAGCAGGTATATTTCACTGGTCACCCCCAAAGCCAACACCTCCTTTGGCTGCCTTTCCTTCCAGTTCTCTGCTGCCAATGACTGGAACGAATTGTAAAAATCCCTGAAGATGGAGACTTATATCTCCCTCACTAACTTTAAGCGTCAGCTGTCAGAACAGCTTACCAATCGCTGCAGCTGTACACAGCCCATCTGTAAATCGCCCATCCAACCAACTACCTACTTCATCCCCATATTTTGTTTTTGTTTTTCTGCTCTTTTGCACACCAGTATTTCTACTTGCGCATCCTCTTCTGCACATATCACTCCAGTGTAAATTGCTAAATTGTAATTACTTCGCCACTATTGGCCTATTTAAATATAGGTGAAAAAAAATATACATTGATTCATTGATTGATGGCTCTCCATGTCTCTCCCATCAGACCGAGCGGGCAGCATCAGCACATTGGACTCTCTAGACTTCGCTCGTTACTCTGACGACGGGAACCGGGAGTCGGACGAGAGGGTGGCAGGTAAGACGAGGCGTACCTGTCATGTCCTGACCGGACAGAGACTGAGTGGCGGACATGAAGACGAGAATCGGAGAGACAGACAACAGACAGAGAAGAGCAGGGGAAGGGAGAGACAGAGAAGAGCAGGGGAAGGGAGAGACGGACAACAGACAGAGAAGAGCAGGGGAAGGGAGAGACGGACAACAGACAGAGAAGAGCAGGGGAAGGGAGAGACGGACAACAGACAGAGAAGAGCAGGGGAAGGGAGAGACGGACAACAGACAGAGAAGAGCAGGGGAAGGGAGAGACGGACAACAGACAGAGAAGAGCAGGGGAAGGGAGAGACAGACAACAGACAGAGAAGAGCAGGGGAAGGGAGAGACAGACAACAGACAGAGAAGAGCAGGGGAAGGGAGAGACAGACAACAGACAGAGAAGAGCAGGGGAAGGGAGAGACAGACAACAGACAGAGAAGAGCAGGGGAAGGGAGAGACGGACAACAGACAGAGAAGAGCAGGGGAAGGGAGAGACAGACAACAGAGTATACAGGACCTTTTCTTTATGATGTCATGGTGTATCTACAGCCCTGTTTGATTCACTGATGATGACATCACTATGGTTCCATTCCAGATTTACCTACCCATTCCATGTTCCTCTTATTAAGCCATCCTGGTTTAAATAAATCAGCAGATATAATTGAGACAGTGTTATTTTCCCTCAAAGGACCTGTCAGTGTCACTGGATGTTGTGAAAATTCACACTCTTTTAAAAAAGCTTTTCTCACAACACCCACCAGCTAATCTTCTCTGAATCCATTAAAGATCAGACAGGATGGACTGACCAAGACGACGAGTACGTTAAAGATCAGAGAGGATGGACTGACCAAGACGACGAGTACGTTAAAGATCAGAGGGGATGAACTGACCAAGACGACGATGAACTGACCAAGATACAAGTCTGTTAAAGATCAGAGAGGATGAACTGACCAAGACGACGAGTACGTTAAAGATCAGAGAGGATGAACTGACCAAGAGGACGAGTAGAGGACCAAGGTATCCATCCAGGGGCTACACTCCACAGATATCTCTGTAACGGTGTAGGCCTATGATGTAGCCTATTCTAGTGTTTGTTCTCCACATTTAGCCAGACAGGATGTGATGACTAGAGACCAGTACTGTGAATATGATGCAAATGACTATAACTGATATACTGAAAGCTGGACACTCTGCTCCACATAGAACCTCGTCTCTTTATATGACTGTTAATTGGCCTGTTGTCTTTTCTTTTCTCAATGCCAAAATGCCAAATGTCAATTCAAACCCTTTAGCTTTGTAAGATGAAAGTTCTGGACAATTCTCCAGGAACCATGCAGCAGAGCAAGCCTGTGGTCCCTTCTCCACAACCACAGACCCTCTACTCTTCCACCCTGCCCTCCCTCCATCCTGCCCTCCCTCCATCCTGCCCTCCCTCCATCCCTCCAATTCGGCATCTCCTCCCGAAACCTGCCTCTCCTCCGTCGTCCCAACATGTCGCCCCCAGCTGTCTGACTCTGGGTTTTTAGGCTGTTCTGATCCAAGCCCGGCCCATAACGGGACAACCCTCCATCCAGACTAGCAGCTTGCAGCTTCTTTTTTTTTTTCTGTTTTTTTTTTCTCCTTTTTTGGGGGGGTTTCTTCAGTTTCTTTCTCCATTTTGTTGTCTTTTGTTGCGTCCTGTGTACTCTTGATCTGCATTGGGAAGTATTGTCTGGACCTCGTTAACTAGGACAGAATTGAACAGGCGCTGAGTCAGACTACTGAAGCGGCAGATCTTCAGTGCACAGCCATGCAATATGTCCTCTCTGCTCGTCATTGCTTCTCTTCCTCCTGTGTGGTTTTCTTCAACATGTCTGAAGAGCAACCTGTGGAGTGTTTCCCTGCTCATGAACTTGTTATTTGATTGAATCTCACTACTGTAGTCCTTGATAGACTTCTTACAGGAGGTTTTAGAGCCCTCTCAATGTAGCATAATGTAATTACAATCCATATGTCAGTTTTTCTCCTGTATGTAAGTAGCGGCTATAGTATCCATCCTATGCTTAGGCCTAATAGTATACCGTATTAACATTTGACCAACCACAAATCAAAAAGCTCCACTTCAAATTTGAGCAGAGTCCAATATTTTGCATAGCCTGGAACTCACTTTTTTTATCTATTGATTTGTACAATCCCTGGTCAGACAGCTATTAACATATTATTTAGGCTGCATCCCATTAGTGGTTTCAGCTCTCTCTCCCTCCTGTCTGTACTGATCTTAAACAACTGGATAGTTGGAAGCAGATTCACATAAAGTATCCTCCACATTGCTTCTATCTATCCTGGGTTTTCAGATTGGTGCAGAAGAAGCAAAGGAGATGAGGAGAGGTAGCCACTTAACACTCTTTCGATACACCCTTAGACACGTAAATCCTTAGACACTATTCCTTAGTCCGCTATCCCAGGATCCTCTGCTGCATGCGTTCATTAGACCCCATAGTTTGCATGTCTCCTGTTTTCAAATCAATCTCCTTTTTGTTTCTTTTTGTTTCATTTTTCATGGCCATATTTTTTTGTTTGTTTGTTCCCTCTCCTTGGTTGGATGCACTTCCTTCCTGTGTGTTGTGATGTCACTTCCTGTCCAGTGCTGGAGTTTGAGCTACGGAAAGCCAAGGAGACCATTCAGGCTCTACGCACCAACTTGACTCAGGCAGCAGGTGGCGTACTTAACACTTCTACTCCTCCATTTCATCCCTCTATCATCTCTCTCTTTCTTAGGAGATTCTCTCTAGCTCCTCCCCTGTTTTACTGAACGGTGGAAGGGTTCATCTGTTCTGTTGCTTTATTGTCTTTCTAGAAAGCGACACTCAGGAGAGAAACAAGAACTACAGTTCACATCCTGAGACTCAGGTAGGCCAGACACTCTGCTAGTAACTGTATGCAGTTCACTTTTGGAGTACCACTGCAGCAAATACACAATGTTTCTTAAAAAACACTGTTTGTTGAGAAACTTCACTTTTCAAGTTGATTCATGGTTTATTTCCCTCTGTCCTCTTCCTCAGGAACCTATCCGCCCACTAGAGAAGCGAGCCTTAAATTTCCTTGTGAATGAATATTTATTAAAGAATGAATACAAACTGTCGGCCATCACATTCTCTGATGAAAATGATGACCAGGTAATGCTTGTTTCTTTGAGTTGTTGGCCTGAACTGGGTGCATTTAGTGCGGCACAAAATGCTATATAGTGAATATAATCATGATCCCATCTTTTTCGGTTGTTCAGGACTTTGAGTTGTGGGACGACGTGGGCCTGAACATTCCAAAGCCTCCCGACCTATTACAGATCTACAGGAACTGTGGCTCCGCCCTTCCGTCGCCGCGGAATACCGTGGACGTAGCCGTGGGAGTGGAGTCAGGCGAGCTCACTGGGAACTACATTACCCAGAAATCTGATCTCTTACAGCAGGTGAGTGAGAGGGAGAAAAATTCTGGGTGTGATCATGTGTGTCCTGCAGCCACTCATAATGTTTACATACCCGTGTGATTTTGGGTACAGAGCTTATTGATTTAGTCTACACACCTTTTCTCCTTTGGCAATGTATACTAAAATCCTTTCCTCTATCTCTGTATCTTTGGCTTCTCTCTGTCTCCTCTCTCTTTCCTCTCTCTCGATCTCTGTCTCTCTGTGGCTTCTCTCTGTCTCCTCTCTCTTTCCTCTCCTCTCTCTCTATTTCTGTCTCTCTGTGGCTTCTCTCTGTCTCCTCTCTCTTTCCTCTCCTCTCTCTCGATCTCGTCTCCCTGTGGCTTCTCTCTGTCTCCTCTCTTTCCTCTCTCTCTGTCTCTGTCTCTCTGTGGCTTCTCTCTGTCTCCTCTCTTTCCTCTCCTCTCTCTCGATCTCGGTCTCTCTGTGGCCTCTCTCTTTCCTCTCCTCTCTCTCGACCTCTGTCTCGACCTCTGTCTCTCTGTGGCTTCTCTCTGTCTCCTCTCTCTTTCCTCTCCTCTCTCTCGATCTCTGTCTCTCTGTGGCTTCTCTCTGTCTCCTCTCTCTTTCTTCTCCTCTCTCTCGATCTCTGTCTCTCTGTGGCTTCTCTCTGTCTCCTCTCTCTTTCCTCCTCTCTCTCGATCTCGTCTCTCTGTGGCTTCTCTCTGTCTCCTCTCTCTTTCCTCTCTCTCTGTCTCTGTCTCTCTGTGGCTTCTCTCTGTCTCCTCTCTCTTTCCTCTCCTCTCTCTCGATCTCTGTCTCTCTGTGGCTTCTCTCTGTCTCTTTCCTCTCTCTCCTCTTTTCAGCAGCAGACGGAGGTAGTTGAGGAGTTGGAGTATCAGATTAGTCTACTGAACGAGGAGAAACAGAGTCTGGCCGACTATATCAAGAAACTACAGAGGTGTGTGTCTGTGTGTGTGTGCTTGTGCGCATGCGTTGGGAGAGGATGGAGTAATGGCTCTACACTACACTATGTGGTCACAGGTGGATGCTAATTGAAAATGTTACTGCCACACCATGTGACCTTTACCCTTTGAACTGGCATTTCATCAGTCAGCTCTCTGTCTACCCATGGCCTATTCAGTTGGCTGCAATCCTTCAGAACTTTACAGCTATTTGATATTATTTGTTTCTGTCCTCTCTTCTCTAGTGAGATCCAAAGCCTGAGAAGGACAGTGTCCCCCCCTCCTCATGACCAGGGCTCACAGCCAAACCCCCCCTCCTCCTCCACCCCTCCCCAGCCCCTTCTGGACAACGGTCAGTACCTGGATATCAGGGGCGCCTCAGAACCTGATAAACCCCCCACTGAGAGCACCCCCCCCACTCAGACCATCAGTAACCCTACACACACCTCTTCACAACCCCATGCCAAGCTAAAGAGCAGAGGGACGGTGGTGTTTGACCAGCCCAACAGGTGAGTCTGAAAATAAAGTCTAGTTACTCAGAATGACCTCTAGATGGAGCCAGTGGTCCGTAATAAACAGTCTGATTGTCCATCTATCTTGACTGGAATGAGCATCTTGATTCCTGTTCACTCTCACTCTCATCTTTTTTTGTCTTATCTCATCCACAGGAAGTTGTCCCCTGCATTCCAGCAGGCCCTGCTGTCCTTCTGTAAGATGTCAGCTGACAGTCGTCTGGGTGCAGAGGTCAGAGTTCACCCCTAATCACGGTCACATGACCATAGTGTCAGCTATCTTAAGAGTATAGTATACTACTACTGAAACCATTTTAATACGCAGAGCAGTGACATATCAACAAAATATCATCAGCATTTTTTTTCTCATTTCTGTCTTGGTATTTCTCACTCACACTTTCTCCCCCTCTTTCTCTCTCATTCACTATTTCTCCCCCTCTTTCTCTCTCATTCACTATTTCTCCCCCTCTTTCTCTCTCACTCACTATTTCTCCCCCTCTTTCTCTCTCACTCACTTTCTCCCCCTCTTTCTCTCTCACTCACTATTTCTCCCCCTCTTTCTCTCTCACTCACTCACTCTTTCTCCCCCTCTTTCTCTCTCACTCACTCTTTCTCCCCCTCTTTCTCTCTCACTCACTCACTCTTTCTCCCCCTCTTTCTCTCTCACTCACTCACTCTTTCTCCCCCTCTTTCTCACTCATTCTTTCTCTCTCTAGGTGTCGAGGATAGCAGACAATGAGGAGAGTGTGATGCTGATGTTGGGTCGCTGTCTCCCTCACATCGTCCCCAATGTCCTCCTGGCCAAACGAGAGGTACCTCCCTCCTCTCCTCCCCCCTCCTCACCTCTCCCCCATCCTCCCATCAACACGGTCTTCTTTCTGTCTTCAGTTTGGTATTCAGCGTCTGACTCCACTGTTTTTTCACCGATGCTCATCTCTCATCTCTCCTCCCTTTCCTTCACTTTTTTTGTCCTTTCACTCTCTCACTCACTCTCTCGCTCTGTGCATGCCTCTCTGCTCCTAGAGAATGGTTGCACACCTGTGCCAGGTGAGTTGGATGCCCCCCACATCTGCATGACCTCACCTGACCTCACACACAGTGTAACACAGGCCCACGCCACGGGCTATAACCAACCCGTCTCTCATCTGATTGGCTAGTTATTCGTACTCGAGCAGGACAAAGTCATGGTAGTATTTGGATCATTTATGAAAACGCTTAGATTAGGGGTATGGTTTGTTTTAGTCCTTAAGATTGCATATGTGGTTGTGGCCTGTATAGTGGACTGTGTTTTACTTCTCTCACCCTGTGTGTTCTCACCCTGCTCCTTTCTGAGTGGTTCCCAATAGCATGCAGTCTTCTCATTGATTGATTCTTTAATCTCTGACTGGCTGAAACGGTGGCCAACCAGAGCTGATTGAACAACTGTGTGCATTTTGTATAATTTCACATAACATTTCTAAGCTAATTTAAGTGCATTGTGTGACAAAGACATGCAGTGTAACTGACTAACCGATTAACAAAAAAAAACGAATAAATAGCTATCTAGCGTTGCTGTAAAGTAAGTAATCACTCTTAATGGTAAATGCTGCTGGTTTCTTTCCATGCAGTAGTCTACAGCATGTTTAAAGAGCTAGTGTGGTGAGCTAGGTTTGGAATTGTGTTTGACAGTGTGTGGTCTGTGTGAGGGAGTGGTAGGGAGGGTCAGGTGGGCTCCCCACACTGTATGTGATTTGCGTATCACAGCTGTGGTTTCAATGATCTACTGACAGTTATGAAGAATTTGGATTCCTGCCCAAAACTAGGGAAAACAAAGTGAGGGAGAAAAAAAGAGATTGTCTTATTCTGCCTCCGGGCGGGAATGGACTTTGTTCTGCGTCTGTTAGACAGAATCAACACACACCTTTGTGCTCCTACTATTTGTAGGCTTTACACACTATGGACAGGCAACTAGGAACAATAGACGTTTGACTTTGATGACTGACGAAGTGAATGGTAAAAACATGCCTGCCACCTGTCGCCTTCACTATCAATGATCATAAATCATTATGGTCTTATGGCAGACAGACCAAGCCTACTCTACGATACGGCCCAGTACCTCTTATGGGCTTCTTGAGAACCAGGACCATAAAGAGAGTCAACAATCCCACTTCCCTTTTTTCTCTCTTTGAGGTTTAATGAGTCAATTATACCGTGACATTCAGGGGTCTCTATTTTATGGGCATAATAGTAAAGACATGTCGTTTAACGGTAGAAATGTTTTACTGGTTCATTTAATGTGGCATGAACAACCAGTCATGATCTTATTGTCGAACACATCACTTCAGGTAGTCGGCTACCTGCGTACGTTCGTCCACTCCAAATGGTTTCCGGCATCCAAACAGAATACTGTGTTCCCCGCCATCTGATGAATGGAAAGAGACATGTTTTACAAAGTACCAAATGGTGTAATGACATTTGGCAATTGTCATTAAGCTTCCAGTCTTGTAGCCTGAATTACAACATGTTACCATGGTGTCACTGCCATAGTTGCTAGTTGGCCTGTGCAGGCTTAATCATGTTACCATGGTGTCACTCTGCTGTAGGTCCTAGTTGGCCACTCCTAGCCTAAACGTGTTACTATGGTGTCACTCTGCTATAGATCCTAGTTGGCCATCTCTGGTCTAAACACAGTGGTACCATGTTGTCACACTGTAATAGATCCTAGTTGGCCATCTCTGGTCTAAACACAGTGGTACCATGTTGTCACACTGCAATAGACCCTAGTTGGCCATCTCTGGTCTAAACACAGTGGTACCATGTTGTCACACTGCAATAGACCCTAGTTGGCCATCTCTGGTCTAAACACAGTGGTACCATGTTGTCACACTGCAATAGACCCTAGCTGGCCATCTCTGGTCTAAACACAGTGGTACCATGTTGTCACACTGCAATAGACCCTATTTGGCCATCTCTGGTCTAAACACAGTGGTACCATGTTGTCACACTGTAATAGATCCTAGTTGGCCATCTCTGGTCTAAACACAGTGGTACCATGTTGTCACACTGCAATAGACCCTAGTTGGCCATCTCTGGTCTAAACACAGTGGTACCATGTTGTCACACTGCAATAGACCCTATTTGGCCATCTCTGGTCTAAACACAGTGGTACCATGTTGTCACACTGCAATAGATCCAATTTGGCCATCTCTAGTATAAACATGTTACCATGTTGTCACTCTGCAATAGGTCCTAGTTGGCCACCTCTGGTCTAAACATGTTACTATGGTGTCACACTGCAATAGATCCTAGTTGGCCATCTCTGGTCTAAACACGGTGGTGCCATGTTGTCACTCGGCCAACTAGCATCTATTGCAGAGTGACAACATGGCACCACCATGTTTATACCAGAGATGGCCAACTAGGACCTATTGCAGTGTGACAACATGGTACCACTGTGTTTAGACCAGAGATGGCCAACTAGGATCTATTGCAGTGTGACAACATGGTACCACTGTGTTTAGACCAGAGATGGCCAACTAGGATCTATTGCAGTGTGACAACATGGTACCACTGTGTTTAGACCAGAGATGGCCAACTAGGATCTATTGCGATCTCTGGTCTAAACACAGTGGTACCATGTTGTCACAATGCCATGGTGGCGTTTCCCTGGCTGCTCTACCTACCCACATGTTGACCCAGCATTGGCCAGATGTTTTCCTTGGAACAGGTGGAAGTGTCACTTGGTTCTGGAATAGAACAGGGTCAGATAGGGTTCACTGAAGAAAAAGTCTTAGAAGTATACAATTTCTCTTTTCTCAGAAGTAAATATCTGAAACAAAATAACACACTTTGATGGTAACAGCTTGTTGACCTTTACTTTTTAATGTCCCATTCCTTATTTTAATGCTTGTGCCATTTCAAAAAGAAACATACATTTTTGGGAAATTGTTGACTTAACACTGCCCGAGCAGCTGTTCTTTAGCTTTTAAAAATACTTTCTCTAACAGTTGGTGAAAGGATAATCAGGATAGTTGTTCTCAGTGCCATATACAGTTGAAGTCGGAAGTTTAAATACACTTAGGTTGGAGTCATTAACTCGTTTTCCAACCACTCTGCAAATTTCTTGTTAACAAACTATAGTTTTGGCAAGTCTGTTAGAACATCTACTTTGTGCATGACACAAGTAATTTTTCCAACAATTGTTTACAGACAGATTATTTCACTTATAATTCACTGCATCACAATTCCAGTGGGTCAGAAGTTTACATACACTACGTTAACTGTGCCTTTAAAGAGCTTGGAAAATTCCAGAAAATTATGTCATTACTTTAGAAGCTTCTGATAGGTTAATTGACATAAATTGAGTCAATTGGAGGTGTGCCTGTGGATGTATTTCAAGGCCTACCTTCAAACTCAGTACCTCTTTGCTTGACATCATGGGAAAATCAAAAGAAATCAGCCAAGACCTCAGGAAAAAAATTGTAGACCTCCACAAGTTTGGTTCATCCTTGGGAGCAATTTCCAAACGCCTGAAGGTACCACGTTCATCTGTACAAACAATAGTACGCAAGTATAATCACCATGGGACCACACAGCCATCACACCACTCAGGAAGGAGACACGTTCTGTCTCCTAGAGATTAACGTACTGTGGTGTGAAAAGTGCAAATCAATCCCAGAACAGCAAAGGACTCCCAGAACAGCAAATCAATCCCAGAACAGCAAAGGACCTTGTGAAGATGCTGGAGGAAACCGGTACAAAAGTATCTACAGTGGGGCAAAAAAGTATTTAGTCAGCCACCAATTGTGCAAGTTCTCCCACTTAAAAAGATGAGAGAGGCCTATCATTTTCATCATAGGTACACTTCAACTATGACAGACAAAATGAGAAAAACAAATCCAGAAAATCACATTGTAGGATTTTTTAATGAATTTATTTGCAAATTATGGTGGAAAATAAGTATTTGGTCACCTACAAACAAGCAAGATTTCTGGCTCTCACAGACCTGTAACTTCTTCTTTAAGAGGGTCCTCTGTCCTCCACTCGTTACCTGTATTAATGGCACCTGTTTGAACTTGTTATCAGTATAAAAGACACCTGTCCACAACCTCAAACCGTCACACTCCAAACTCCACTATGGGAGAACTTGCACAATTGGTGGCTGACTAAATACCTTTTTGCCCCACTGTATATCCACAGTAAAACGAGTCCAATATCGACAACCTGAAAGTCCGCTCAGCAAGGATGAATCCACTGCTCCAAAACTGCCATAAAAAGCCAGACTACGGTTTGCAACTGCACATGGGGACAAAGATCGTACTTTTTGGAGAAATGTCCTCTGGTCTGATGAAACAAAAATATAACTGTTTGACCATAATGACCATCGTTATGTTTGGAGGAAAAAGGAGAAGGCTTGCAAGCCAAAGAACACCATCCCAACCATGAAGCATGGGGGTGGCAGCATCATGTTGGGGGGTGCTTTGCTGCAGGAGGGATTGGTGCACTTCACAACATAGATGGCATCATGATGTAGGATATTTATGTGGATAAATTGAAGCAACATTTCAAGTCAGGAAGTTAAAGGTTGGTCGCAAATGGGTCTTCTAAATGGACAATGACCCCAAGCATACTTCCAAAGTTGTGTCAAAATGCCTTAAAGACAACAGTCAAGGTATTGGAGTGGCTATCACAAAGCCCTGACCTCAATCCGATAGAAAATATGTGGGCAGAACTGAAAAAATGTGTGCGAGCAAGGAGGCCTGCCAACCTGACAAACCTCATCCAACTTATTGTGGGATGCTTGTGGAAGGCTATCTGAAATGTTTGACCCAAGTTCAGCCATTTTAAAGGCAATGTTACCAAATACTAATTGAGTGTATGTAAACTTCTGACCCACTGGGAATGTGATGAAATAAATAAATAAAAGCTGAAATAAATAATTTTCTCTACTATTATTCTGACATTTCACATTCTTAAAATAAAGTGGTGATCCTAACTAACCTAAAACAGAGAACTTTTTACTAGGATTAAATGTCAGGAATTGTGAATAACTGAGTTTAAATGTATTTGGTTGAGGTGTATGTAAACTTCCGACTTCATGTCTCTGGTGGTTGTGTTGTATGTGAAGCACGTAATATATTTGATTTGAATGAATGACAGGTGTCCATCTACAGACATCCAGAGTCATTTCAGGTCTCCCCCTCCCAAGCCTCTCTTTGGTTGGACTTGCTTGTTCTGCCAACATTCAACGTTGGGTTTGTTTCGTATGCCAACATTCAGCGTTGGGTTTGTTTCGTATGCCAACATTCAGCGTTGGGTTTGTTTCGTATGCCAACATTCAACGTTGGGTTTGTTTCGTATGCCAACATTCAACGTTGGGTTTGTTTCGTATGCCAACATTCAACGTTGGGTTTGTTTCGTATGCCAACATTCAACGTTGGGTTTGTTTCGTATGCCAACATTCAACGTTGGGTTTGTTTCGTATGCCAACATTCAACGTTGGGTTTGTTTCGTATGCCAACATTCAGCGTTGGGTTTGTTTCGTATGCCAACATTCAACGTTGGGTTTGTTTCGTATGCCAACATTCAACGTTGGGTTTGTTTCGTATGCCAACATTCAGCGTTGGGTTTGTTTCGTATGCCAACATTCAGCGTTGGGTTTGTTTCGTATGCCAACATTCAGCGTTGGGTTTGTTTCGTATGCCAACATTCAACGTTGGGTTTGTTTCGTATGCCAACATTCAGCGTTGGGTTTGTTTCGTATGCCAAAATTCAGCGTTGGGTTTGTTTCGTATGCCAACATTCAACGTTGGGTTTGTTTCGTATGCCAACATTCAGCGTTGGGTTTGTTTCGTATGCCAACATTCAACGTTGGGTTTGTTTCGTATGCCAACATTCAACGTTGGGTTTGTTTCGTATGCCAACATTCAGCGTTGGGTTTGTTTCGTATGCCAACATTCAGCAGGAAAATATGAAACCTTCCTGGAAAACCCTGCTGGTTAAAAATAAAATCCATATTTTTAACTGTGTTTTTTAACAGTGTATCCTCTCTCTAATTTGGTTGTGTTTGAGGCAGGAATGTTGAGCTAACCACAGTTTGTCCATGAGGCAGAATGAAGGGCTGTCTGTCTGCCCCACCTCGTCCTGGGACTACATTTTAGTTTGCTCTCTCTCCAGGCTGACTCTCGCATGAACTTCATATGAAATATACTGTTCATAAAGGAACTTGATTCAGACCAGGAGTACCAGTCATTCAGATTAGAAAACCATGAGACATTGTCATCATGATACATAGATGTACATAACAGCACATTGTTTCATTTGACCCTCTTTCTGTTTCTGTTGGTGGTGTTGTCGTCATTGAACTCCCTCTCTCCTACCCATTACACACACACACACACACACACACACACACACACACACACACACACACACACACACACACACACACACACACACACACACACACACACACGCAAACATCACACACACCCCTGCCTGCAAACCGTGTCTTTACTGTGTGAATACTCAGAGCCGCAAACCCAAGCTGATATCTCTCTTTTCATATCTCTCTCTCATCCTTCTATCTCTCTCTAGGAGTTGATTCCTCTCATCCTATGTACAGCGTGTCTCCACCCGGAGCCTAAAGAGAGAGACCAGCTCCTCCACATCCTCTTCAACCTCATCAAGAGACCTGACGACGAACAGAGGTGTGTGGGCTCGTGCATGCGTGTGTGTTCTTATACCTAGCTGTTCTCTCTGTGTGTTTATAGGCTGATGATCAAGGAGGATCTTGACAGTGTGTGTATATTGACTCCTGGTTGTGTTTATAGGCTGATGATCAAGGAGGATCTTGACAGTGTGTGTATATTGACTCCTGGTTGTGTTTATAGGCTGATGATCAAGGAGGATCTTGACAGTGTGTGTATATTGACTCCTGGTTGTGTTTATAGGCTGATGATCAAGGAGGATCTTGACAGTGTGTGTATATTGACTCCTGGTTGTGTTTATAGGCTGATGATCAAGGAGGATCTTGACAGTGTGTGTATATTGACTCCTGGTTGTGTTTGTAGGCTGATGATCAAGGAGGATCTTGACAGTGTGTGTATATTGACTCCTGGTTGTGTTTATAGGCTGATGATCAAGGAGGATCTTGACAGTGTGTTTATATTGACTCCTGGTTGTGTTTGTAGGCTGATGATCAAGGAGGATCTTGACAGTGTGTGTATATTGACTCCTGGTTGTGTTTATAGGCTGATGATCAAGGAGGATCTTGACAGTGTGTGTATATTGACTCCTGGTTGTGTTTATAGGCTGATGATCAAGGAGGATCTTGACAGTGTGTGTATATTGACTCCTGGTTGTGTTTATAGGCTGATGATCAAGGAGGATCTTGACAGTGTGTGTATATTGACTCCTGGTTGTGTTTATAGGCTGATGATCAAGGAGGATCTTGACAGTGTGTGTATATTGACTCCTGGTTGTGTTTACAGGCTGATGATCAAGGAGGATCTTGACAGTGTGTGTATATTGACTCCTGGTTGTGTTTATAGGCTGATGATCAAGGAGGATCTTGACAGTGTGTGTATATTGACTCCTGGTTGTGTTTATAGGCTGATGATCAAGGAGGATCTTGACAGTGTGTGTATATTGACTCCTGGTTGTGTTTATAGGCTGATGATCAAGGAGGATCTTGACAGTGTGTGTATATTGACTCCTGGTTGTGTTTATAGGCTGATGATCAAGGAGGATCTTGACAGTGTGTGTATATTGACTCCTGGTTGTGTTTATAGGCTGATGATCAAGGAGGATCTTGACAGTGTGTGTATATTGACTCCTGGTTGTGTTTATAGGCTGATGATCAAGGAGGATCTTGACAGTGTGTGTATATTGACTCCTGGTTGTGTTTGTAGGCTGATGATCAAGGAGGATCTTGACAGTGTGTGTATATTGACTCCTGGTTGTGTTTATAGGCTGATGATCAAGGAGGATCTTGACAGTGTGTGTATATTGACTCCTGGTTGTGTTTGTAGGCTGATGATCAAGGAGGATCTTGACAGTGTGTGTATATTGACTCCTGGTTGTGTTTATAGGCTGATGATCAAGGAGGATCTTGACAGTGTGTGTATATTGACTCCTGGTTGTGTTTGTAGGCTGATGATCAAGGAGGATCTTGACAGTGTGTGTATATTGACTCCTGGTTGTGTTTATAGGCTGATGATCAAGGAGGATCTTGACAGTGTGTGTATATTGACTCCTGGTTGTGTTTATAGGCTGATGATCAAGGAGGATCTTGACAGTGTGTGTATATTGACTCCTGGTTGTGTTTATAGGCTGATGATCAAGGAGGATCTTGACAGTGTGTGTATATTGACTCCTGGTTGTGTTTATAGGCTGATGATCAAGGAGGATCTTGACAGTGTGTGTATATTGACTCCTGGTTGTGTTTATAGTCTGATGATCAAGGAGGATCTTGACAGTGTGTGTATATTGACTCCTGGTTGTGTTTATAGGCTGATGATCAAGGAGGATCTTGACAGTGTGTGTATATTGACTCCTGGTTGTGTTTATAGGCTGATGATCAAGGAGGATCTTGACAGTGTGTGTATATTGACTCCTGGTTGTGTTTATAGGCTGATGATCAAGGAGGATCTTGACAGTGTGTGTATATTGACTCCTGGTTGTGTTTGTAGGCAGATGATCAAGGAGGATCTTGACAGTGTGTGTATATTGACTCCTGGTTGTGTTTGTAGGCAGATGATCCTAACAGGTTGTGTGGCGTTTGCCAGACATGTTGGTCCTACCAGAGTTGAGGCTGAACTCTTACCACAATGCTGGGAACAGGTAGCTACTCCTCTCTCCTTACTCCTTTTCTCTCTCCCTCTCTGTCCTTTCTCTCTTTTTCTTCCTGAAAATATTCCTCTCCTTTTTTCTTTTAAAAAAAAACTTGTGTAAAGTGTTGATACATAAACAAATATCTGTTACTATGGTAATGACCAATATATTGAGCCACAGGTCCAATAACATTCCAATAAAGACAAACCACGAGGAATGTTTAAGATCAACACTTTCTAATCTACAGGGTCATGTCTGTCCCAGAATCTCATGTTGTCTCTCTCTGTCTCCCCCATCCTCCTCTCTCTCTCTCCTTTCCCTCTCTCTCTCTTCTCTCTCTCTTCTCGCTCTCTCCTTTCCCTCTCTCTCTCTTCTCTCTCTCTTCTCGCTCTCTCCTTTCCCTCTCTCTCTCTTCTCACTCTCTTCTCGCTCTCTCCTTTCCCTCTCTCTCTCTCCTTTCTCTCTCTCTTCTCTCTCTCTCCTTTCCCTCTCTCTCTCTCTTCTCTCTCTCTCTCTCTCTCTCTCTCTCTCCTCTCTCTCTCTCTCTCTCTCTCTCTCTCTCTCTCTCTCTCTCTCTCTCTCTCTCTCTCCAGATCAACCATAAGTATCCAGAGAGGAGGTTGCTGGTAGCAGAAGCCTGTGGAGCCTTAGCACCTTACCTGCCTGTAAGACTCACACACACGCTAGTGATGCATAAGTTGACTCAACCCGCAGTCCCCGCAGTTATATCCACGGTGCTGGCGGGTTTAGGGTCATTTAAATATTGTGTGGATGAAGAGCGGGTGGGTGGCTGGGAGATTGAATAAAGAGAGTTGAAAGTAAAGAGATGGGAGATGGAAGAAGGGAGGGCCAGAAAAGCCATGTTTAGGAAAGATTTGGTGACTTGGCAAAAGAGCACTGCAGTGCCGGCTATGTTGTGTGTGTGATGATTTTGAGGCGCTATACAAATTCAACATTCACATGTCGGGGACTTCAAATAGGCCTATGGCACGTCAAGGGAACTGTAGCCTACTGTTCAGATGGGTTAAATGGAAACAGAAATCTGGACACTAACTGTAGGTCTATAACCTTTCCCAGAGCCTTCATATGAACTCCTGCAGAATGAAGCATTTCTTGCAGTAAAATGATACACCAAATGTAGGCTAAATTGTGACTCGAGAACAGGAGTGGAGAAAATTATTTATTTCTTTCAGCATCTTGAGAGAATGTGAATTTGAAGTTAGATACTGTCTGTTGAGATGCTATCTTTATCAGCATCATAAAAGCTGATAGTATTTCAACCACATAAAATATGCATCCAAACCGAACTGAGATCTTATCAGTAACAGGTTGGGTTGTTTTCACAGCTTTTTATTTCCTTACAGCTGGTGAAACGGATGTCGTTTGTTATTCCAAGGGTTTACTTAGTCTTCCCGGGCAACATGTAATGATAGAATTGAAGCTGAATGTAAAAATCCTGCACCCCCTGTCCAAATATAGTTCCACCACCTCTGACTGATTGTAGCCTACAGAGACATTTCTATATTAGTGGGTTGGGTGCAGGCATAGTGCTGTGGCGGTCATTCATTTTGTCAGCCGGTGATTGTCAAGCAAATAACTGCCGGTATCACGGTAATTTACAAACACATTTAGCATCTCCTCTCTTCCACACACAGCCTACAAGCCACTGATGCATCTACGTTTTAAAAAGTCTAAAAAATCTATTTAATATAGCCTACACTATCACAATAACTCCATGATTTATTTTAGACAGGAACATGATAGGAAGAAAATGTAGTCTATTTCAGAAGAACATAATAGCATAGAAAATAGTACAAATAAAGAAAAATCCTTGAATGAGTAGGTGTCCAAACTGTTGACTGATGTAAAGACAAGATTAAGATTGTAGCCCACATGGCTGTAGGCTACACTAGTTCATTTAGCAGACCAGATTTGCTTAGAATTCCGTGGCATTATTTTCGTTGTCCTTATGTTAAGGCCTGATCTAACTCGGGGCTCCAGAGTGGCGCAGTGGTCAAAGGCACTGCATCTCAGTGCAACAGGTGTCACTACAGTAACCTGGTTCGAATCCAGGCTGTATCACATCCGGACGTGATTGGGAGTCCCATATGTTTGGCCGGATTAGGCCATCATTGTAAATAAGAATTTGTTCTTAAGTGACTTGCCTAGTTAAATAAAGGTTGTTGTTTTTTTTTAATGAAGGAAATAGTACATTTTGGCTATGCCATATGGCTGTGGGCTACACTAGTTCATTTAGCAGACAAGATTTGCTTAGAATTCCGTGGCATTATTTTCTAGTATGAAGATTAGAATTGAACATAGCTGAATTAACCTCCTTTCTAGTTTTTCTCCAAACAATTTCTGAGGGAGTGCTCACATGCAGCTATTCTGTGTTGAGCTGTTAACAAAGAAAGAAGTCCTCCTACGTGCTTAATTTAGAGTTATTTATGCAACTTTAGTTGCGATACAAACTTGGGCTATATGTTTAGATTTTTAATGCATTGTTAGGCAGCGTGGTGCGATTTTTGAAAAAAGTTGCTTTGTAAGGAATGACCTCTGCTTTGCTTCGTGCACAGGCTGTGTAGACTTCATCAGTCTCTCATTCACAATTGAACAAGCACTTGCTAACTGTAACGGCGTTCTTCGTTTGTGGAAAGAGAGTCGGACCGAAATGCAGCGTAGTGGTTACTCATGACTTTAATAGAAAAAGTGACACATGAAATAACGATACAAAATAACAAAACAACAAACGGAACGTGAAACCTAATTACAGCCTATTTGGTGAAACTACACAGAGACAGGAACAATCACCCACGAAATACAAAGCGAAACTCAGGCTACCTAAATACGGTTCCCAATCAGAGACAACGAGAATCACCTGACTCTGATTGAGAACCGCCTCAGGCAGCCAAGCCTATACAACACCCCTAATCAGCCGCGATCCCAAATACTACAAACCCCAATATGAAAATACAATAACATAAACCCATGTCACAGCCTGGCCTGACCAAATATATAACGAAAACACAAAATACCATGACCAAGGCGTGACAATAACGCCTCGAATTTCCACCCCTTAAAGAAACGCATGCCTTTTGTGGCCAGTGGCCGTTCTGTTCTTGGGCTGAATATTATAATTCCCTTCTCCCAGCTGCATGTTCTGAAGCAACTCTCACTCACATGGCTCTCTCATAACTAAATTATTCTCTGCGTGAAAGACATTTTTAAACTATTGGGCTATTTCTTCACATCTATAAGCTCACTAATGCGCACATTAGAATAATAGTGAAGACATCAAAACTATGAAATATCACAAATGAAATCATGTAGTAACCAAAAAAGTGTTAAACAAATCAAAATATATTTTAGGTTCTTCAAATTTGCCACCCTTTGCCTTGATGACAGCTTTGCACACGCTTGGCATTCTCTCCACCAGCTTCACCTGGAATGCTTTTCTAACAGTCTTGAAAGAGTTCCCAAATATGCTGAGCACTTGTTGCTGATGCACAGCCCTATGCGAGGCTCAGATTGACACTTTATCGCATATAGTCAGACAGTTGCAGATGGGTTATTAGCAATTGCGGGCGGGTGTGGGTGAATAAACAGCTGGCCCATGTACCAATAATACACACACACATATACACACACCTTTGCATATGTACACAAACACCTGTACACACGCCTGCCATCACATCTTATCTGCCTGTAAGAGACTTGGCCACGCGTGTGCGCGCTCCTTCGTTCGTTGAAATCTGTTTATATGTCTGTGTGTTAACAGAAGGAGATCCGTAGTTCCTTGGTGTTGTCCATGCTGCAGCAGATGCTGGCTGAAGACAAGGCAGACATGGTCAGAGAGGCTGTGGTCAAAAGCCTTGCTATCATCATGGGATACATTGATGACCCTGACAAGTACTCCCAGGTGTGTGTGTGTGTGCGTGCATGTTTGAAAAGGCTTTCTGACCGTTCTTGTGTTTGGTTGTGTTGAATGTGGTCATGTTATACTGACTGGTCGTGTTGTGTTCATGTTGCGGTCAGGGTTTCGAGCTGATGTTGCTGTCCCTTGGTGACCCATCCGAGAGGGTGGTCAGTGCTATCCACCAGGTGTTCATCCCAGCATTCGCTGCCTGGACCACAGAGCTGGGAAACCTCCAGACCACTCTCATCCCCTCTCTACTGGCCCGCATAGAGAAACTTCTGAAGGTAGGTAGACCCACAGGACTTTGTTTATTTGGTATATGTAAGAAAGGTTTTGATGTTGACGCTAACATTCTAGAATCTAGATAAAGAAGTGAACTCTCTAACTGCCCTCTCACTTCCCTCTCTCTCCTTCATCTCCTCCCTCTCACCTCCCTCTCTCTCCTTCCCTCTCTCTCACTCCCCCCTCTCTCTCTTTCTCTGTCCCCTCCTTTTTCTCCTTCTCTCCAGCAGGGAGAACATGGTCTTGATGAACACAAGCTCCACATGTTCCTGTCTGCCCTGCAGTCTCTCATCCCTCCTCTGTTCTCTGTGGTGATCCAGAACGCTCCCTTCATACACAGAGTTAACCTGCAAGGAGACATTCCCCCCATAGAGGGTAGGAAACACACTGACACAATTGGTGACCTAACTATGTTCTGACTACATTATTCACCCATAATCTCTAGTATTTTCCTTCCCTGAACTTTAACCCTGACCTCTGTTTGACCCCTCAGTGACGCGGTTCCCTCGTCCGGCGTCTCCTCTGCAGGATATAGCGACTATCGTTGGCAGCCGGGAGACGCTGAGCGCCCTTCTCATCCTGTATGATTACCAGCTAGAACATGAGGGCACCACAGGCTGGGACAGCCTGCTATGGGTGGTCAACCAACTGTGAGTGGTGTATGCAGTACACATTGACACACACACAGCCACACACACAACCCTGACCCCCTCTCCTCTCTCTCCAGTCTTCCCCAGCTGATAGACATAGTAGGTCGTATTAACGTAGCCTCCACTACGTGTGTCCATGAGTTCTCACGTTTCTTCTGGAGACTCTGTCGCACATTTGGCAAGATCTTCACTAACACTAAGGTGAGAGTATCTGCTGTAGGCCTTTTGCCGGAAGGAATCTGCACTGTTTAATTCATTTCATTGGTGCAGACTATAGCAGTCTCTCCTCTCTCTTTCAGGTAAAACCACAGTTCCAAGAGATCCTACGGCTCTCTGAAGAGAATGTGGGTAAGTGGAAGACACACACATACTCAGTGGGATTTGGTGTTTCCCTGTCTCTTTCATCCTCTGAATATTAAAACAAGCGTGTGCTCAGATCTCTGCCAAGTGTTTTAGTTTGTTGTTGTGGTTTGTGTGAAATGTTTGTGTCAGGCCTTGTGCTTCCTGTCAACTGTTCTCTGTTTTATAAGTTCACTGAACTGGAAATCAGCTACATGGTCATATGTCATTTTCTTATTTTCTATCTCTAATTTATGAAGTATTTGTATTCTGTTTCTCCTAGATGCTTTAACTGGGAATGGTATTCTGACCAAGGCTACTGTCCCCATTTATGCTACAGGGGTACTGACATGCTACAATCAGGTAAACATGTCTGTCGTTGACCAGCCACACATCTTTCTCATGACTGTTGATAATCAGCATATATAATGTATTAATAATGTATGTATTCATATATTATATCATGTATGTATTAATAATGTATGTATTCATATATTATATCATGTGTGTTATATATACTGTTTGTATTAATAATGTATATATTCATATATTATATAATGTATGTATTAATAATGTATGTATTCATATATTCATATATTATATCATGTATGTATTCATATTTTATATCATGTGTGTATTTTATATCATGTATGTATTAATGTGTGTATTTTATATAATGTATGTATTATATCATGTGTGTATTTATATAATGTATGTATTATTAATGTGTGTATTTTATATAATGTATGTATTAATGTGTGTGTGTGTGTGTGTGTGTGTGTGTGTTTCCTGTAGGATGAGGATCGTAAGCTGCTTGTTGGTTTTCTAGAGGACGTCATGACGACACTGTCTCTCTCACATGCCCCCCTGGACAGCCTCAAAGCCTCCTTTGTAGAGCTGGGGTAACACACACACACACACACACACACACACACACACACACACACACACACACACACACACACATTAGTAAGAATGAATAGTCAACAATCGTGTAATAAACTCTTTACTTTTACTTACTTGGATCTCCTCCGTCTCTCTACAACACCATCTCCCTCTCTCTCTACAACACCATCTCCCTCTCTCTCTACAACACCATCTCCCTCTCTCTCTACAACACCATCTCCCTCTCTCTCTACAACACCATCTCCCTCTCTCTCTACAACACCATCTCCCTCTCTCTCTACAACACCATCTCCCTCTCTCTCTACAACACCATCTCCCTCTCTCTCTCTACAACACCATCTCCCTCTCTCTCTACAACACCATCTCCCTCTCTCTCTCTACAACACCATCTCCCTCTCTCTCTCTACAACACCATCTCCCTCTCTCTCTCTACAACACCATCTCCCTCTCTCTCTCTACAACACCATCTCTCTCTCTCTCTCTCTCTCTCTCTCAGGGCTAACCCAGTGTACCATGAGTTGTTACTGACAGTGCTATGGTACGGAGTGGTCCATACCTCCGCTCTAGTTCGCTGTACCGCCGCACGCATGTTTGAGGTACGACGCCCTGCCACAACGCGCCACACACACAAATTTGTCCACGTAATAACATGCTTTATAGTTTAGACCACATAAGAATGACACTGTATTTTGTTTGATGTATGCTGTATCTAAAATGTTTTATTGAAACCTGTTTTGTCATGGACTAGAAGTAGTCTTCTTGCTGATTTAATCTTACAGTTTTAATAGATAAGTATTGTTGAAACATTGACTGGATTGTAAAGGTTTTTGAGTTGTATTATGCAAACAGAACAATACTGGTTTGAAAATGCCTCCATATGTCTTTCCCCTGCAGCAGCCTCTGCTTGTTATTGCCTTCCCCCTCAAGGGCCTGATTCCATTTTAACCCCTAGCCCCTTCCCAGAGCCCCTACCCCTTCATTGTGAACACCAAAGAGGTAGGAGCGAGAGAAAAACATTGAATCGAAATGGAATCAGGCCGACATAAAATACACTTTTGATGAGGAGGAGGTGTTGTAGCACTATCCCCTTCACTGTCATAGTGGTGTGGACATCCCCCTTCACTGTCATAGTGGTATGGACATCCCCTTCACTGTCATAGTGGTGTGGACATCCCCCTTCACTGTCATAGTGGTCTGGACATCCCCCTTCACTGTCATAGTGGTCTGGACATCCCCTTCACTGTCATAGTGGTCTGGACATCCCCCTTCACTGTCATAGTGGTGTGGACATCCCCCTTAACTGTCATAGTGGTCTGGACATCCCCCTTCACTGTCATAGTGGTCTGGACATCCCCCTTCACTGTCATAGTGGTGTGGACACCCCTTAACTGTCATAGTGGTCTGGACATCCCCCTTCACTGTCATAGTGGTATGGACATCCCCCTTCACTGTCATAGTGGTGTGGACATCCCCCTTAACTGTCATAGTGGTCTGGACATCCCCCTTCACTGTCATAGTGGTCTGGACATCCCCCTTCACTGTCATAGTGGTGTGGACATCCCCCTTAACTGTCATAGTGGTCTGGACATCCCCCTTCACTGTCATAGTGGTCTGGACATCCCCCTTCACTGTCATAGTGGTCTGGACATCCCCCTTAACTGTCATAGTGGTCTGGACATCCCCCTTCACTGTCATAGTGGTATGGACATCCCCCTTCACTGTCATAGTGGTATAGACAACCCCCTCTACTGCCATAGTGGTATAGATATCCCCCTTCATTGTCATAGTGGTATAGCCATCCCCCTTCACTGGCATAGTGGTATAGACATCCCCCTTCACTGTCATAGTGGTCTGGACATCCCCCTTCACTGTCATAGTGGTCTGGACATCCCCCTTAACTGTCATAGTGGTCTGGACATCCCCCTTCACTGTCATAGTGGTGTGGACATCCCCCTTCACTGTCATAGTGGTGTGGACATCCCCCTTCACTGTCATAGTGGTGTGGACATCCCCCTTAACTGTCATAGTGGTGTGGACATCCCCCTTAACTGTCATAGTGGTCTGGACATCCCCCTTCACTGTCATAGTGGTGTGGACATCCCCCTTCACTGTCATAGTGGTCTGGACATCCCCCTTCACTGTCATAGTGGTCTGGACATCCCCCTTAACTGTCATAGTGGTCTGGACATCCCCCTTCACTGTCATAGTGGTGTGGACATCCCCCTTAACTGTCATAGTGGTCTGGACATCGCCCTTCACTGTCATAGTGGTGTGGACATCCCCCTTCACTGTCATAGTGGTGTGGACATCCCCCTTAACTGTCATAGTGGTCTGGACATCCCCCTTCACTGTCATAGTGGTCTGGACATCCCCCTTCACTGTCATAGTGGTCTGGACATCCCCCTTCACTGTCATAGTGGTCTGGACATCCCCCTTCACTGTCATAGTGGTCTGGACATCCCCCTTCACTGTCATAGTGGTCTGGACATCCCCCTTCACTGTCATAGTGGTCTGGACATCCCCCTTTACTGTCATAGTGGTAAAGACATCCCCCATCACTGTCATAGTGGTAAAGACATCCCCCATCACTGTCATAGTGGTATGGACATCCCCCTTCACTGTCATAGTGGTATGGACATCCCCCTTCACTGTCATAGTGGTAAGGACATCCCCCTTCACTGTCATAGTGGTATAGACAACCCCCTCTACTGCCATAGTGGTATAGATATCCCCCTTCATTGTCATAGTGGTATAGCCATCCCCCTTCACTGGCATAGTGGTATAGACATCCCCCTTCACTGGCATAGTGGTATAGACATCCCCCTTTACCGTCATAGTGGTATAGACATAGTGGTATAGACAACCCCCTCTACTGTCATAGTGGTATGGACATCCCCCTTCACTGTCATAGTGGTATGGACATCCCCCTTCACTGTCATAGTGGTATAGACATCCCCCTTTACTGTCATAGTGGTATGGACATCCCCTTTACTGTCATAGTGGTATAGACATCCCCTTTACTGTCATAGTGGTATAGACATCCCCTTTACTGTCATAGTGGTATAGACATCCCCTTTACTGTCATAGTGGTATAGCCATCCCCCTTTACTGTCATAGTGGTATGGACATCCCCTTTACTGTCATAGTGGTATGGACATCCCCTTTACTGTCATAGTGGTATAGACATCCCCTTTACTGTCATAGTGGTATAGCCATCCCCCTTCACTGGCATAGTGTTATAGACATCCCCCTTTACTGTCATAGTGGTATAGACATCCCCGTTCACTGTCATAGTGGTATAGACATCCCCCTTCACTGTCATAGTGGTATAGACATAGTGGTATAGCCATCCCCCTTCACTGGCATAGTGGTATGGACATCCCCCTTCACTGTCATAGTGGTATAGACATCCCCCTTCACTGTCATAGTGGTATAGACATCCCCCTTCACTGTCATAATGGTATAGACATCCCCCTTCACTGTCATAGTGGTCTGGACATCCCCCTTCACTGTCATAGTGGTCTGGACATCCCCCTTAACTGTCATAGTGGTCTGGACATCCCCCTTCACTGTCATAGTGGTCTGGACATCCCCCTTCACTGTCATAGTGGTCTGGACATCCCCCTTCACTGTCATAGTGGTCTGGACATCCCCCTTCACTGTCATAGTGGTCTGGACATCCCCCTTCACTGTCATAGTGGTCTGGACATCCCCCTTCACTGTCATAGTGGTATGGACATCCCCCTTCACTGTCATAGTGGTATGGACATCCCCCTTCACTGTCATAGTGGTATGGACATCCCCCTTCACTGTCATAGTGGTATGGACATCCCCTTCACTGTCATAGTGGTCTGGACATCCCCTTTACTGTCATAGTGGTAAAGACATCCCCTTCACTGTCATAGTGGTATAGACATCCCCTTCACTGTCATAGTGGTATGGACATCCCCCTTCACTGTCATAGTGGTATGGACATCCCCCTTCACTGTCATAGTGGTAAGGACATCCCCCTTCACTGTCATAGTGGTATAGACATCCCCTTTACCGTCATAGTGGTATAGACATAGTGGTATAGACATCCCCCTTTACCGTCATAGTGGTATAGACATAGTGGTATAGACAACCCCCTCTACTGTCACAGTGGTATAGACATCCTCCTTTACCGTCATAGTGGTATAGACATCCCCCTTCACTGTCATAGTGGCATAGACATCCCCCTTCACTGTCAAAGTGGTATAGACATCCCCCTTCACTGTCATAGTGGCATAGACATCCCCCTTCATTGTCATAGTGGTATAGACATCCTCCTTTACCGTCATAGTGGTACAGACATCCTCCTTCACTGTCATAGTGGTATAGACATCCCCCTTCACTGTCAAATTGGTATAGACATCCCCCTTCACTGTCAAAGTGGTATAGACACCCCCCTTCACTGTCAAAGTGGTATAGACATCCCCCTTCACTGTCATAGTGGTATAGACATCCTCCTTTACCGTCATAGTGGTATAGACATAGTGGTATAGCCATCCCCCTTCACTGGCATAGTGGTATAGACATCCCCCTTCACTGTCATAGTGGTATAGACATCCCCCTTCACTGTCATAGTGGTATAGACATCCCCCTTCACTGTCATAGTGGTATAGACATCCCCCTTCACTGTCATAGTGGTATAGACATCCCCCTTCACTGTCAAAGTGGTATAGACATCCCCCTTCATTGTCATAGTGGTATAGACATCCCCCTTTACTGTCATAGTGGTATAGACATCCCCCTCTACTGTCATAGTGATCTGGACATCCCCCTTCACTGTCAAAGTGGTCTGGACATCCCCCATCACTGTCAAAGTGGTCTGGACATCCCCCTTCACTGTCATAGTGGTATAGACATAGTGGTATAGCCATCCCCCTTCACTGGCATAGTGGTATGGACATCCCCCTTCACTGTCATAGTGGTATAGACATCCCCCTTCACTGTCATAGTGGTATAGACATCCCCCTTCACTGTCATAGTGGTATAGACATCCCCCTTCACTGTCATAATGGTATAGACATCCCCCTTCACTGTCATAGTGGTCTGGACATCCCCCTTCACTGTCATAGTGGTCTGGACATCCCCCTTCACTGTCATAGTGGTCTGGACATCCCCCTTCACTGTCATAGTGGTCTGGACATCCCCCTTCACTGTCATAGTGGTCTGGACATCCCCCTTCACTGTCATAGTGGTCTGGACATCCCCCTTCACTGTCATAGTGGTCTGGACATCCCCCTTCACTGTCATAGTGGTCTGGACATCCCCCTTCACTGTCATAGTGGTCTGGACATCCCCCTTCACTGTCATAGTGGTATGGACGTCCCCCTTCACTGTCATAGTGGTATGGACATCCCCCTTCACTGTCATAGTGGTATGGACATCCCCCTTCACTGTCATAGTGGTCTGGACATCCCCCTTTACTGTCATAGTGGTAAAGACATCCCCCTTCACTGTCATAGTGGTATAGACATCCCCCTTCACTGTCATAGTGGTATGGACATCCCCCTTCACTGTCATAGTGGTATGGACATCCCCCTTCACTGTCATAGTGGTAAGGACATCCCCCTTCACTGTCATAGTGGTATAGACATCCCCTTTACCGTCATAGTGGTATAGACATAGTGGTATAGACATCCCCCTTTACCGTCATAGTGGTATAGACATAGTGGTATAGACAACCCCCTCTACTGTCACAGTGGTATAGACATCCTCCTTTACCGTCATAGTGGTATAGACATCCTCCTTTACCGTCATAGTGGTATAGACATCCCCCTTCACTGTCATAGTGGCATAGACATCCCCCTTCACTGTCAAAGTGGTATAGACATCCCCCTTCACTGTCATAGTGGCATAGACATCCCCCTTCATTGTCATAGTGGTATAGACATCCTCCTTTACCGTCATAGTGGTACAGACATCCTCCTTCACTGTCATAGTGGTATAGACATCCCCCTTCACTGTCAAATTGGTATAGACATCCCCCTTCACTGTCAAAGTGGTATAGACATCCCCCTTCACTGTCAAAGTTGTATAGACATCCCCCTTCACTGTCATAGTGGTATAGACATCCTCCTTTACCGTCATAGTGGTATAGACATAGTGGTATAGCCATCCCCCTTCACTGGCATAGTGGTATAGACATCCCCCTTCACTGTCATAGTGGTATAGACATCCCCCTTCACTGTCATAGTGGTATAGACATCCCCCTTCACTGTCATAGTGGTATAGACATCCCCCTTCACTGTCAAAGTGGTATAGACATCCCCCTTTACTGTCATAGTGGTATAGACATCCCCCTCTACTGTCATAGTGATCTGGACCACCCCCTTCACTGTCAAAGTGGTCTGGACATCCCCCTTCACTGTCAAAGTGGTCTGGACATCCCCCTTCACTGTCATAGTGGTCTGGACATCCCCCTTCATTGTCATAGTGGTATAGACATCCCCCTTCACTGTCATAGTGGTATAGACATCCTCCTTTACCGTCATAGTGGTATAGACGTCCCCCTTCACTGTCATAGTGGTATAGACATCCCCCTTCACTGTCATAGTGGTATAGACATAGTGGTATAGCCATCCTCCTTCACTGTCAAAGTGGTCTGGACATCCCCCTTCACTGTCATAGTGGTCTGGACATCCCCCTTCATTGTCATAGTGGTATAGACATCCCCCTTCACTGGCATAGTGGTCTGGACATCCCCCTTCACTGTCATAGTGGTCTGGACCTCCCCCTTCACTGTCATAGTGGTATAGACATCCCCCTCTACTGTCATAGTGGTATAGACATCCCCCTTCACTGTCAGTGGTATAGACATCCCCCTCTACTGTCATAGTGGTATAGACATCCCCCTTTACTGTCATAGTGGTATGGACATCCCCCTTTACTGTCATAGTGGTATGGACATCCCCCTTTACTGTCATAGTGGTATAGACATCCCCCTTTACTGTCATAGTGGTATGGACATCCCCCTTTACTGTCATAGTGGTATAGACATCCCCCTCTACTGTCATAGTGATCTGGACATCCCCCTTCACTGTCATAGTGGTATTGACATCCCCCTTTACTGTCATAGTGGTATAGACATCCCCCTTTACTGTCATAGTGGTATAGACATCCCCCTTTACTGTCATAGTGGTATGGACATCCCCCTTTACTGTCATAGTGGTATAGACATCCCCCTCTACTGTCATAGTGATCTGGACATCCCCCTTCACTGTCATAGTGGTATGGACATCCCCCTTCACTGTCATAGTGGTATAGACATCCCCCTCTACTGTCATAGTGATCTGGACATCCCCCTTCACTGTCATAGTGGTATAGACATCCCCCTTTACTGTCATAGTGGTATAGACATCCCCCTTTACTGTCATAGTGGTATAGACATCCCCCTTTACTGTCATAGTGGTATGGACATCCCCCTTTACTGTCATAGTGGTATAGACATCCCCCTCTACTGTCATAGTGATCTGGACATCCCCCTTCACTGTCAAAGTGGTATAGACATCCCCCTTCATTGTCATAGTGGTCTGGACATCCCCCTTCACTGTCATAGTGGTCTGGACATCCCCCTTCACCCTTCACTGTCATAGTGGTATAGACATCCCCCTCTACTGTCATTGTGGTATAGACATCCCCCTTCACTGTCAAAGTGGTATAGACATCCCCCTCTACTGTCATAGTGGTATGGACATCCCCCTTTACTGTCATAGTGGTATAGACATCCCCCTTTACTGTCATAGTGGTATAGACATCCCCCTTTACTGTCATAGTGGTATAGACATCCCCCTTTACTGTCATAGTGGTATGGACATCCCCCTTTACTGTCATAGTGGTATAGACATCCCCTTTACTGTCATAGTGGTATAGACAACCCCCGCTACTGTCATAGTGGTATAGACACCCCCCTCTACTGTCATAGTGGTCTGGACATCCCCCTTCACCCTTCACTGTCATAGTGGTATAGACATCCCCCTCTACTGTCATTGTGGTATAGACATCCCCCTTCACTGTCAAAGTGGTATAGACATCCCCCTCTACTGTCATAGTCGTATAGACATCCCCCTTTACTGTCATAGTGGTATGGACATCCCCCTTTACTGTCATAGTGGTATAGACATCCCCCTTTACTGTCATAGTGGTATAGACATCCCCCTTTACTGTCATAGTGGTATGGACATCCCCCTTTACTGTCATAGTGGTATAGACATCCCCCTTTACTGTCATAGTGGTATAGACATCCCCCTCTACTGTCAAAGTGGTATAGACATCCCCCTCTACTGTCATAGTGGTATAGACATCCCCTTTACTGTCATAGTGGTATAGACATCCCCTTTACTGTCATAGTGGTATAGACAACCCCCTCTACTGTCATAGTGGTATAGACACCCCCCTCTACTGTCATAGTGGTATAGACATCCCCCTTCACTGTCATAGTGGTATAGACATCCCCCTCTACTGTCAAAGTGGTATAGACATCCCCCTCTACTGTCATAGTGGTATAGACATCCCCTTTACTGTCATAGTGGTATAGACAACCCCCTCTACTGTCATAGTGGTATAGACACCCCCCTCTACTGTCATAGTGGTATAGACATCCCCCTTTACTGTCATAGAGGTATAGACATCCCCCTTTACTGACATAGTGGTATAGACACTTAACCCCCCTATCACCATCTCATAGTTGTATATCCCTCCCATGCCATTCTCTGCAGGCTCGGCAGAAGTTGCCCCTAACCACAGATCAAGGATCTGATCCCTCTGCCCCCAGTCCTAACCATGACTATTAGGGCATTAACAAAAATCTGACTCTGGACCACTGGTTCGGGGGAACTTCTACCAACTCTGTTCAGCAGCTCTGTTTGCTTGGCTTCTCACTTATTGGTTGTTTGTATTTTTTGTTTGTTTACCTGTGTGTTTACGTGCGGGCTTGGGCGTGCGTGACACGCGTTCCTACCTTGGCGCTGCTGCTACTTCTTGTTGTTGTATATCACTTCCTTTCTTTCTTTTTGTTTTCCTTTTTCCCTCTCCTCCCTCTCTTGGCGTGTTGCCATGACACTGCTGGCTCTGTCCATCACCCGCCCCTGGGCTGTGACATCACGGCTGTGTTGTCCAAACAGCTGCTGGTGAAGGGGGTGAATGAGACGCTGGTGGCTCAGAGGGTGGTGCCTGCTCTCATCACGCTCTCCAGCGACCCTGAGATGTAAGTGTCTCCTGCTGCCTTGTCTGGCCACCTCGACCCCTCCTCCAACCTCACAGGAAGAACCCTAACCTCTTTGATGAGGATATATATTGAATAACACCAGAGCTTTCAGGACTGTAGTTGGTATGGAAACATACATCCATTATTAAAGGAGTCAATGGTTTGACTTAGGATTTTTTTTTTTTCAAAACTCAGGGACAATGAGGCTTTGCAACATAAATCAATTCCAAAGTAGGTGCTTTCTCTAAACTGTGTATCTTTAGGGTTTTTGCCCTGTCTGTGCTCCTAGATGGTTCAAGGTCTCTCTGGATAAAAGTCTTCTTAGGGCTTTCTTCCTGTAGAGGTTGAGGTGCGGTCGACCGTGTGCGGTTCTGTGTTTACTGTCACTAACACCAGGCATCATCAGTGTGCGACACTAACCCACACCCCGGTAGTCACTATATAACCATGCTTGAAAGGACAGCAGTATGATGCTTTCTAAACACTAGCCCAAACC
Organism: Oncorhynchus keta; assembly: GCF_023373465.1. Taxonomy (NCBI): domain Eukaryota; kingdom Metazoa; phylum Chordata; class Actinopteri; order Salmoniformes; family Salmonidae; genus Oncorhynchus; species Oncorhynchus keta. The sequence goes on from NC_068448.1 coordinate 64,712,478, forward strand.
CTTACTTCTAACCTTGATCGTAACCTAGTCCTCAATTAAGACAAAATATGTAATGTACTTGATCATCAGTTCTGACAATATAGGTCATTTTTGTCCTTTCTGGCATGATCTACCCAATCATGTTCATCGCATCATCAGTCTGCTACACTACCCCAACTCGCGCTCTGATTGGCTGCATGTGGAGATCATCCCAGCATGTTCAGCTGTAATGCACTACCCCCCATCCTCCTCCTCACCCCCTTTTTAGCAGACCCCCTCCACCCAACCCTCAGGTCCTGGACGATTGCCCCCCTCCCTCCCTCCCTCCCTCCTAACCTCTTCGTCTCTCCCTCCTAACCGTTTCCAGTTGATTCTGCGAGGCATGTCAGAAGCTTTAATAGACCGTCGGGTGGCCCCGGCTCTTATTACACTGTGCAGTGGCCCTGAATTGTGAGTCAACGAAGACGAGACGTTTTCTCTCCTCTCCTCTCCTCTCTATCCCTCCTTCCTCTGCATCCTCCTGGTTCTATTTAGTGTGTTATATTATTTAAATCCATACGGACACTGGAATGATCTAACATCACCATTAACCTTGGCATTAACATACATGATCCACACTGATGCTTGGTTGGTGTTGGTCTGTTTTATATTGTCTTCTGAGCTGCATTTTGTAGTTTGAATAAAGCAGAGACCTGGCTCTGTTCTAACTCCTGTCTGGCTTATAGTTCAGTTAGGATCTCTACTATCCCTGCCTTTGGTACCATCATGGAGACAGTCACGCAAAAAGAGGTATGGACATGCTGATTCTCATATATGCACAAACTACACTCCTGCATTAAGCAAGTCTGGGTTAGATGTTTGAGCACAGGTGTGTTTTGTATTGTGTCCATGTGTATTAGGGGGAGTATCCATGTGTGTGTGTGTGTGTGTGTGTGTGTGTGTGTGTGTGTGTGTGTGTGTGTGTGTGTACATTAATATGTGTGTGTGTCCCAGCTGTTGGAGCGTGTGAAGATGCAGCTGGCATCGTTCCTGGAGGACCCACAGTACCAGGACCAACACTCTCTACACATGGAGATCATCAGGACCTTTGGCCGGGTCGGACCCAACGCTGAGCCACGCTTCAGAGACGAGTGTCAGTACTACTGATAATACACAAACACTACGCTGAACCACACTTCACAGACGAGTGTCAGTACTACTGATAATACACACACACTACGCTGAGCCACGCTTCAGAGACGAGTGTCAGTACTACTTATAATACACACACACTACGCTGAACCACACTTCACAGACGAGTGTCAGTACTACTGATAATACACACACACACTACGCTGAACCACACTTCACAGACGAGTGTCAGTACTACTGATAATACACACACACTACGCTGAGCCACGCTTCAGAGACGAGTGTCAGTACTACTTATAATACACACACACTACGCTGAACCACACTTCACAGACGAGTGTCAGTACTACTGATAATACACACACACACTACGCTGAGTCACGCTTCAGAGACGAGTGTCAGTATTACTGATAATACACACACACTACGCTGAGCCACGCTTCAGAGACGAGTGTCAGTACTACTGATAATACACACACTACGCTGAGCCACGCTTCAGAGACGAGTGTCAGTACTACTGATAATACACACACACTACGCTGAGCCACGCTTCAGAGACGAGTGTCAGTACTACTGATAATACACACACACTACGCTGAACCACACTTCACAGACGAGTGTCAGTACTACTGATAATACACACACACACTACGCTGAGCCACACTTCAGAGACCAGTGTCAGTACTACTGATAATACACACACACACACTACGCTGAACCACACTTCACAGATGAGTGTCAGTACTACTGATGATACACACACACACTACGCTGAACCACACTTCACAGACGAGTGTCAGTACTACTGATAATACACACACACACTACGCTGAACCACACTTCACAGACGAGTGTCAGTACTACTGATAATACACACACACTACGCTGAACCACACTTCACAGACGAGTGTCAGTACTACTGATAATACACACACACTACGCTGAGCCACGCTTCAGAGACGAGTGTCAGTACTACTGATAATACACACACACACTACGCTGAGCCACGCTTCAGAGACGAGTGTCAGTACTACTGATAATACACACACACTACGCTGAACCACACTTCACAGACGAGTGTCAGTACTACTGATAATACACACACACACTACGCTGAGCCACGCTTCAGAGACGAGTGTCAGTACTACTGATAATACACACACACTACGCTGAGCCACGCTTCAGAGACGAGTGTCAGTACTACTGATAATACACACACACTACACTGAGCCACGCTGAGCCACGATAATACACACACACACAGAGACCAGTGTCAGTACTACTGATAATACACACACACTACGCTGAACCACACTTCACAGACGAGTGTCAGTACTACTGATAATACACACACACACACTACGCTGAACCACACTTCACAGATGAGTGTCAGTACTACTGATAATACACACACACACTACGCTGAGCCACGCTTCAGAGACGAGTGTCAGTACTACTGATAATACACACACACTACGCTGAACCACACTTCACAGACGAGTGTCAGTACTACTGATAATACACACACACACTACGCTGAACCACACTTCACAGACGAGTGTCAGTACTACTGATAATACACACACACACTACGCTGAACCACACTTCACAGACAAGTGTCAGTACTACTGATAATACACACACACACTACGCTGAACCACACTTCACAGACGAGTGTCAGTACTACTGATAATACACACACACACTACGCTGAACCACACTTCACAGACAAGTGTCAGTACTACTGATAATACACACACACACTACGCTGAACCACACTTCACAGACAAGTGTCAGTACTACTGATAATACACACACACTACGCTGAACCACACTTCACAGACAAGTGTCAGTATGGACACATACATACACACACACTAATGCAAAGGCACACTAAAACAAGAGCGCAGACACACTCACATATGGACTCAAATCCACACACACACACACACACACACACACACACACACACACACACACACACATAGTGATATTTGTTTGTTTTTTTGTCTTCCAGTTGTGCTGCCTCACCTCCACAAACTAGCGTTGGGTAACAACGTCCAGGCTACAGAGAGTAAGAGGATAGACATCGCTACTCAGCTGTTTGAGGCCTACAGCGCTCTCTCCTGTTGCTGTATCCTTCACCCAACACGTGTGTGTGTGTGTGTGTGTGTGTGTGTGTGTGTGTGTGTGTGTGTGTGTGTGTGTGTGTGTGTGTGTGTGTGTGTGTGTGTGTGTGTGTGTGTGTGTGTGTGTGTGTGTGTGTGTGTGTGTGTGTGTGTGAAATCAAATTGAAATAAAATGTATTTGTCACATGCAGCAGGTATAAGAGGTGCAGCACAATGCTTATGTCAAATCAAATGTATTCGGAGAATGTGACAAATAACAACAGGTGTAGTAGACTTTACCGTGAAATGCTTACTTACAAGCCCTTAACCAGCAATGCAGGTCAAGAAAGAGTTAAGAAAATATTTGCTAGATAAACTAAAGTAAAAACAGTAAAATAACAATAACGAGGCTGTATACAGGGGGTACCAGTACCGAGTCAATGTGGAGGCTGTATACAGGGGGTACCAGCACCGAGTCAATGTGTGGGGGTACAGGTTAGTCAAGTTATTTTGTACATGTAGGTTGGGGTAAAGTGACTATGCATAGGTAATAAACAGCTAGCTCCCTCAACAATGCTGTACATGAATCAATAATAACTATGAAATTAGTCAAAAATAGGTGTATACATAGTGATAATGGACCTGTATGTACAATTCTAAAGTGGCTAGTGGAATCAATATTATATGATAGAACAGCAGCTTTGTCTGCATGTATGAGTTCTGGGTGTGTTTGTGTCAGTGTTGGCTGTGGGGGTAGTCTGTGAAAATAATCTCTAACGTGCATATAATTTCTCTGGTGCAAATAGTCTGTAAGGTGCAGGGAGACAACTAGGTTTAGCTTTTCAGCAGTCTGGTGGCCTGGTTCCGAGACCCAATACTCCAATACAGCTTGCCAGATGGTAACAGAGTGAACAGTCCGTGGCCCGGGTGACTGGAGTCCTTGACTATCTTTTGGGCCTTCCTCAGACACCGCCTGGTGTAGAAGACCTAGAGGGCAGGGAGCTCACCCACAGTCATGTATTGGGCCACATCCGCATCACCCTATGTAGAGCCTTGCAGTTCAAAGGCGGTGCAGTTGCAAGATGCTCTCGATGGTGCAAGGATCCAAGGGCCCATGCCAAATTTCTTCAGGTGCATGAGGTTGAAGAGGCTGTACTGCGCCTTCTTCACCCCTGTGGTGGTGTGATTGGACCATGTCAGGTTCTCTGTGATGTGATAATAAAGACAGAGGAGGCTTTTGACCCTCTCCACTGCAGGTCCTGTCGATGACAATAGGGGAGTGCTCCACACGTTGTTCCCTGTGGACCACGATCAGCTCCATGGTGATCAGCTGTGTGTGTTCCTTGCTACTGTGTCCTTAACCTCTTACCTCCACCCGACACGCAGGCGTCCCATCTAGACATCTGGAAATGCAAATGCGCTACGCTAAATGCTAATAGCACTCGTTAAAATTCAAACGTTAATTAAAACACACATGCAGGGTACTGAATTAAAGCTACACTCGTTGTGAATCCAGCCAACAAGTCAGATTTTTAAAATGCTTTTCGGCGAAAGCATGAGAAGCTATTATCTGACAGCATGCAACACCCCTAAAGACCCGCAGGGGACGTAAACAAAATAATTAGCATAGTCGGCTCTAAACAAAATGCAGAAATAAAATATAAAACATTCATTACCTTTGACGATCTTCTTTGTTGGCACTCCTAGATGTCCCATAAACATCACTATTGGGTCTTTTTTTCGATTAAATCGGTCCATATATAGCCTAGATATCGATCTATGAAGACTGTGTGATCAAGGAAAAAAACAGCGTTTTATAACGCAACGTCATTTTTTTAAATAAAAAAAGTCGACGATAAACTTTCACAAAACACTTCAAAATACTTTTGTAATGCAACTTTAGGTATTAGTAAACGTTAATAATCGATCAAATTGATCACGGGGTGATGTATATTCTATAGCTCTACGTCTTGAAATAATGTCCGGGTAAATCTCAACCAAAATATCCTGTTGGAGACCGGAAGAAATGGGCTGTCTCTTGTTCGTTTAACCAAGAAAAAAATCCTAGGCAAATGACAAGACTGTTGACATTGTGTGGAAGCTGTAGGTATTGCAACCTCGGCTCCAGGTAATGTGGTTTCTATTCAACAATACATTCAAGTGGCGCATTGATATATTTTCCAGTTTTCAGTGATCAGATTTTCCTGCGCTTTTCGATGAAACGCACGTTCTGTTATAGTCACAGCCGTGATTTAACCAGTTTTAGAAACGTCTGAGTGTTTTCTATCCACACATACTAATCATATGCATATACTATATTCCTGGCATGAGTAGCAGGGCGCTGAAATGTTGCGTGATTTTTAACAGAATGTTTGGAAAAAGTAGGGGGTAGGATCAACAGGTTAACTTACAGAACTTACCTCACCCTTTATTAATGGTTGAGACAAACCGCTACATATTAATGAGTTGAGTCGAGGCCTTTAAACGGAAAAGCTGAAAGAGGACAATAGTTCATTAAGTGGTTTTTAAATGTGTCCACCTAGCAGTATGTACTTAAGACATTTCAAGAACTGTCCCCACAGCAGAGTGTTGGCTTGGCTGGGGCTCAGGGGAGAGTGTTTTATTTCACTTTTATAGCTGTGACTCAGAATACGTCTTTAGAATAACAAGACCTGGGTCAAGACTAGGTTACTGTAGTCAGACTAGGTTACTGTAGTCAGACTAGGTTACTGTAGGTTAAAAGTTCACTATTTGGGGTTCTGGGCTGTAATCGACCAACCCTGCCTCAGTCAGTGTGGTGTGTATATATATATAGTACACTGAATAAGTTGAATACATTAGCTGTATGTGTATTTATGCGCTGGCGAGTTGAGAAAGGAAAATGAACTCTCCATTTTGGGGCCGTATGCTGATTACAGGGTTGAGTGGGCGGAGAGAGGGAGGGAGACAGAGAGAGACGGACCACAGCCCACAGAGAGGGAGAGCGAAAATGAGAGAGACGGACAGTAACAGACCACAGTCTGCCTCAGAGAGACGGAGAAGCCAGAAGAGAAAATGACAGAGGGAGAGCTGCCTCTAAGCCTTTGGTCAGAATTCCCAGCATATGGCATGTGCATGCATGCGTGCACGTTCCTCCCTAAATGTGTTCCCAAAATAGTGAGGCTCCTCAAGGGCGTGTTTCGCAGCACTGCGACATACCTCCCTAACCTCTCTAGTGACTTCCATGCCACCTCACGCAGTCACTCACACCAGCTGGCTGAGGTTTGGTAATGTGTGAATATCGCAGGCTATACGGGGGGTCTCGTGTAGCTTTGGTCACAGTGGCTAAACTCCCCACTATCAGAGCCTGGTACTGTGACACCATCATTGTGCGACGAGGCAGTGGAATTACTGTGGCCCTCTGGGTAATGTAGTCATATAACCTCACTAATCTTACTTGTTTTAAACTGTGTTAGTGTCATAATATTACTTCATTCACAACGGTTCAGTTGACCAGTGTTCAGTAGTGTTTAACTCTGTGTTGGTGTTTGGTTGTCCAGTGTTCAGTGTAGGTTAACTTTGTGTTCAGTTATCCGGTCCTTGACCTCCTGCTCCAGTCATCTCAGAGGAGCTGATGGTGAATCACTTCCTGCCTGGCCTGAGGTGTCTGAGGACCGACATGGAACAGCTATCTCCTGAACACGAGGTACACACACACACACACACACACACACTGACCACAGTAGCTCTCCCAAACTACATCAAATGACCTGTTTCCCATGCCAGTTAAAGACCAGCTGATTCCCAGACCACTTACCACACAGCGTGATGTTGTCTCCAGGAGGGACACTCACCAGGCATACTTTCCACAGCACCGCAGTCTAACTGGTATATTTTCCACTGTGTGTGTCTCCTTTCCTGTTGCAGGTGATCCTGAGCTCCATGATCAAGGAGGGGGAGATGAAGGTAGAAAACAGAGGGATCGGACAGGCAGAGGGGTGAGTACTAACGCACACCAGTAAATCACTACTAAAGCACACCAGTAAATCAGTACACAATCACAGTCCTGTGTGCTATGTCTGTTATGTCAGAGCATTCAAAATCACACACACACACACAAAACTCTACAAACTCTCCTTGTCTTTATCCGCTGGTTTTCGTCCCACACCATGAGTGCTGTTGACTGTTGGGTCACAGTCATATGACCCTCTGGAAGCCTAGCTGCATTAACAGTAGCGAAACTGCATCCTTTAGATTCAGGACAGTGGTAAGGAAGGGAGGTTAGGGGGAGGAGAGAAGAGAGCCTGTAAAGAGCATTGGGACTCAGCCATAGTGTGAGGGGGAGGTTAGGGAGTAGTGGAAATCAACTATTATAGACTGCCCATAGTGTGGCTGTCTTGTGAACATGTGTTTCTGCCTCGTTAAAAACAGACCTGTGTATGTGCGCACACGTGTACCCTCTGAACTCTTGAACTCTTGAGGCTGTAGCCTAGCAACACAGTCACACCCCCCAATGTCATATTGAGTCTTGTTTTGAGGTTGTTGGTTTAATCATCATGTTTAATTCTAACTATAGAATCTCTCAGCGTCATCATGCACAGTGTTAGAGACAAGAGTTGGGTCTGTTTTAGACTCAGAGTATCTATCAACCACCATGTTACTACACCACGGCACTCAACTCCAGCATTTTACATAACTTTAAATTGACTATTGACCAAATTTAGTTGAAGAGTTGTTCCCCTACAGTTCTTTATCTGCTGTTGTTCAACCAGATTTAGGCAGAGGGAGAAAAAGAGGAACTCTCCTAACTCTCAGTCAGTAGAGACTGTTACTGTTAACTCTGAGGAAACAGCTTTTCCATTTACCTGTCCAAATATATGGACGGAGAGACTGAAACAAGAGCAGAACAAAGCAAACAAATGAGCATTTGACAGTTGACACTGTCAATCACTGTATGTTTAGGAGGAGAACGATTGTAGAGATTATAGGGAAAACATTCTGGATGAATGATAGTATACTGATTATTTGTGTCCAGGCTATATACGATACAGTATGTGCCATTCTATAGGTTATATAATATATCCCATTCTACAGTATTATCATCAATATAACCTCTATATATATATATAGGTTTATTATATATATATATATCTTGTCTCATTGCTGCAACTCCCGTACGACCTCGGGAGAGGCGAAAGTCGAGAGCCGTGCGTCCTCCGAAACACAACCAAACACAACCAAGCCGCTCTGCTTCTTGACACAATGCCCACTTCACCCGGAAGCCAGCCGCACCAATGTGTCGGAGGAAACAACGTACACCTGGCGACTGTGTCAGCGTGCACTGCTCCCGGCCCACCACAGGAGTCGCTAGTGCGCGATGGGACAAGGACATCCCTGCCGGCCAAACCCCCGCTGGGCCAATTGTGCACCGCCCCGTGGGTCTCCCGTTCGTGGCTGGCTGTGACAGAGCCTGGACTCGAACCCAGAATCTCTAGTGGGCCTTAGACCACTGCGCCACTCGGGAGGCCCAATATAACTCATATATACACTTTGGACAGTTTATTAGGTACTTATTAGTTCACCTGGTTCACAAAAATGGTCACGTGGCTTGTTCTATAAAGCAAGCAGACAGGCATCGAGACATTCAGTTACTGTGCAATTGAACGTTAGAATGGGCAAAACAAGTGACCTAAGCGGCTTTGAGTGTGGTGTGATCGCCGGTGCCAGGCGCGAGAGTTCCAGTATCTCAGAAATGGCCGGCTTCCCGGGCTTTTCACGCACAACAGTGTCTAGGGTTTACAGAGAATGGTACAACAAACAACAAACATCCAGTCAGCGGCTGTCCTGTGGGCGAAAACAGCTTATTGACGAGAGAGGTTGAAGGAGAATGGCAAGAATCTTGCAAGCTAACAGGCGGGCCACAAACCGACAGTAGTGTGCAGAACAGCATCTTGGGAAAGCACAACTTGTGGGCCCTTGTGACAGATGGGCTATTGAAGCAGATGACCACGTCACTATCAGCTACAAACAAGAAGGAGCCATTCCAGTGGGCACACGATCACCAACACTGGACAATTGAGGAGTGGAAAAACAATACCCGGTACGACGAATCCCGGTTGCGTCATCCTGATGGCAGAGTCAGGATTTGGCGTAAGCAGCATGAGTCCATGGCCTCATCCTGCCTGGTGTCAACGGTACAGACTGGTGGCGGTGGTGTAATGGTGTAGGGAATGTTTTCCTGACACCTTCAGGTCCCGTGTTACCAATTGAGCAAATTTTTAAAGCCACAGCATGTCTGAACATAGAATCCATGCTCTGAAGAATTCAGGCTGTTCTGGAGGCAAAATGGGTTCCGACCCGGTACTAGATGGGTGTACCTAATAAACTGTAGCTCTCTGTGAGGATGATGCAATATCTAAGCTCTATAATAAATGTACACGTTGACATTTTAGTGATTTAGCAGACGCTCTTATCCAGAATGACTTACATAGTGCATTCATCTTAGGATCGCTAGGTGGGACAACCACTTATCTGTCGTAGTAAGTACATTTTCACTCAAAGTAGTTATCAGCAAACTCTGTGCTGGTAGGAGAAGACATGCTGGCCAACGTGTTGATTGTGTTTCTGTTCCTGTAGCTCTGTGTCCATTGCTGCTAGTCTGGTTGGTGAAGACGCTAAAACCAAGTTCCTGAGTAAGATGGGTCAGCTGACCACGTCCGGCGCCATGCTGGCCAACGTCTTCCAGAGGAAGAAATGATCAATCCTTCCGTCTGGGGCCCCAGCGCACTACATATCCCATGAGCCTCCAGTGTCCGGGAGCGCTGGCCCAGCCACCAGTGATAGGCCAGGTCAGGGTCTGTTCGAATACCTTCTAGATGCATCCTTCACTCCTCTGTGACTCGAAAGGGGAGAGCTATCTGGCTGAGCCCTAGGAAGGGAGGAAGGAAGGGTGCGCTTTGAACTATTCGATCAGGGCCAGGGTGTATATCAATACTCTGAAGTGACTTCCTCGTCTCAAGGAGAGAAGACGAGATGAGTAGAGGAAGTCATTATAGACTATTGAGATGCACCTAATTGGGTTTGATTTAGAATTTTAGCTTGCGCCATGTCGGCACCAAAAGCTTTATGAATGTTGCAGTCCAGTCTAGTTAGAATGTTAGTGGCGTTCTATGTCAGAATGTGATTGTTCCGGAACCTTTTGGTGTCAACATGGAGAGGACTAGCTTACTAACTGACGTCTGTCTGTATGTTCATGGCTCTGGGGAATCGCCTACTTGAAGTCAAAATCGCCTGCCTTTATTTCGTCACGTCTCTCTCTCTCATTGTTGTTTTGATAGTCTCTATTTTATAACTTATTTATCTCTTAAGACTTTATTCCTCCAAAGAAATGTGCACATCACTTTATCATTCTTTTCTCTTTATTGTGTGTATTTTGATTCAGAGTCGTCTTATTATATATGATGTACATGATCATCATCACTACCATTCATTGGCTTAGTTTGTTTATGTTGGAAATGTGAAGATGAAGAACACTGATTCCCTCGCTCCATGCCTCCCTCCTTTCCCTGTCTCGTTCTGCCTCTGCGTGTTGCAGTGTCTCGGCTGGTTCTTATCTAAAGTGGCTGTTCTGATTTGGGTTTTGTTATTTTCTCTTTGGGATATGCTCTACAAGTAAATAACTGTATGATACACTGAAATGAAAAGGACTGTACCCATATTATTATGTACATTTGAAATTGGTGTCATGAAATAATAAAAGACGAAATAAACAATTGTGTACTTATACAGTTAATTTGGAAAGTATTCGGACGCCTTGACTTCTTCCACATTTTGTTATGTTACAGCCTTGTTCTAAAATGGATTCAATTGTTTTTTCCCCTCTACAATCTACACACAATACCCCATAATGACAAAGCAAAAACTGGTTTTTCAAAATGTTTACATATGTATACACAATTAAAAACAAATATCACATTTACATAAGTATTCGGGCCCTTTACTCAATACTTTGTTGAAGCACCTTTGACAGCAATTACAGCCTGGAGTCTTCTTGGGTATGACGTTAACAAGCTTGGCACACCTGTATTTGGGGTGTTTCTCCCATTCTTTGCAGATCCTCCCAAGCTCTGTCAGGTTGGATGGGGAGCGTCGCTGCCAGCTATTTTCAGGTCTCTCCAGAGATGTTCGATCGGGTTCAAGTCCAGGCTCTGGCTGGGCCACTCAAGGACATTCAGAAACTTCCTTCTGGAAGGTTCTCCCATCTCCACAGAGGAACTCCCCTAACTGCTCAGTTTAGCTGGGTGGCCAGCTCTAATAAGAGTATTGGTGGTTCCAAACTTCTTCCATTTATAAATGGAGGCCACTGTGATCTTGGGGACCTTCAATGCTGCAGAAATGTTCTTTTGTACCCTTCCCCAGGTCTGAGCCTCGACACAGTCTTGTCTCTTAGCTCTACGGACAATTCCTTCGACCTCATGGCTTGGATTTTGCTCTGACATACACTGTCAATTGTGGAGCCTTTCCAAGTCATGTCCAGTTTAATTTACTTCAGATGGACTCCAAGTTGTAGAAACATCTCTAGGATGATCAATGGAAACAGGGTGCACCTGAGCTCAATTTTTTGTCTCATAGCAAAGGGTCTGAATACTTATGTAAATAAGCTTTTTATATATATATATATTTATTTCTTTATTTATTTTATACATTTTGCAATATTTCAAAAAGTATGTTTTCGTTTTGTCATTATAGTGTATTGTGTGTAGATTGTTGAGAAAATATAAATAATTGAATCCATTTTAGAATAAGGCTGTAACGTAACAAAATGTGGAAAGGTCAACTGGTCTGACTACTTTAAGTATGCACTGTACACCTGTCTCTGAAGGTTATTGTGAATGTGTGTGTAAAAATATCCACCATTGCCATACAATACACAGCTCAAAGTTTCAGCAGGTGTTCAGAGTAGTAAAACTAAGCCCTTGGTAAATAGACAGAATCCCCCCTCATCTGTCACCCCCCCCCACACACACACACACAGCCGCTACTACTCTAACTTCAAAGAGTGTTTTGTCCCTTTGTCTGTCCAGGATTCCAAAGTTCAGTAGATGGGACAGACAGTGTTGCTGGCCCGTAGACTGGTTCAGAGCCATTACAGAGCCATTACAAGTCCTAGCTTCGGTATACAGTGTACTGTAGGGAGTCATGTGTGACGCTACACCCTGTTCTGTCAATATATCACCCTGTCCCCACCCCTCCACAAAGAACAGAATTTGCATATTCACTTTAATATTTAACATTGTTACTGATTACTCACCAGGTGGACAAAAAATGTATATATTTTAGGACACTACTGCATGGGTAGAAATGAAACATGGAGCATGTTGGTATTTGTCAGCGTATAATAATAATAATAATATTACACTGAACAAAAACATAAACACATGTAAAGTGTTGGTCCTTGTTTCATGAGCTGAAATTAAAGATCCCAGAAATGTTCCATACACACAAAAAGCTTTTTTCTCTCAAATTTTGTGCACACGTTTGTTAACATCCCTGTTAGTGAGCATTTGATCCTTTTGTCTAGATATTCCATCTACCTGACAGGTGTGGCATATCAAGAAGCTGATTAAACAGCATGGTCGTTACACAGGTGCACCTTGTGCTGGGGATAATACAAGGCAGCTCTAAAATGTGCAGTCATACAACACAATGCCACAGATGTGTCAAGTTTTGAGGGAGTGTGCAATTGCCAGGATGACTGCCGGAATGTCCACCAGAGCTGTTGCCAGAGAATTTGTTAATTACCATAAGCCGCCTCCAACGTTTTAGAGAATTTGGCAGTATGTCCAACCGGCCTCACAACCGCAGACCACGTGTAACCAGCCCAGGACCGCCACATCCGGCTTCTTCACCTGCGGGATCGTCAGATGTGTGGGGTGGGGGGTGTAGTAAAGCCCTTTTGTGGGGAAAAACTCATTCTGATTGGCAGTGCCTGTCTCCCCAGTTGGTGGACCTGGCCCCTGAAATTGGTTTGGCCCACCGATGGCTGCGCCCCTGTCCAGTCATGTAAAATCCATAGATTAGAGCCCAATTCATTTATTTCAATCGACTGATTACCTGATATGAACTGTAACTCAGCAAAATCTTTGACATTTGAAATTGTTGCATGTTGTGTTACTTAAATTGTGCTTTTCAAAAACCCTAAGTCGCTTTACCGTTGTAGAAATGAAAAGAAAAACAAAAGAACAGGACACAAAACAAAACGGACTGAACAAAAACGTGAATAAAATGAGGGGTGTGCTCAAAGAAGGGAGAGGGTTGGGGTTTGGATACGAACCCAGTTTAGGGTAAAGGGCGGGATCTGGGTTAGGATACGCACCTGGTGTAGGGTGGTGTGTTTAAGGGTAGGTGTGTTTGAGAAAGAGAGAGAGTATGTGGGTGGGTGATTTGAATGAGTGTTAAGCTATGTTTGCAGTGTGTTAGAAGAGGTTTTTAAGCCCAACTTTGGTGAATGTTGACTTTCTTGGGGTCCTGTGTTTTTACTTAACTTACTACTGTGTGTGTGTTTGGAAAGGGCCTCAATTGGGACTTCTTAGTCATACGACTGACTTCGGGCGAGTGTGTGTGTGTGCTGTGGTGACTCAGAAAATCATGTCTGTTTCCAAAGCAAGCAGCAGAAATGGTCTTCAAGTTTCAACCACGGGAACATGGTGCCTCTACGCTGCTGTGTGTGTGTGTGTGTGTGTGTGCCAGTGACACGACTGCAAACAGGATACGGAAGGAACCCTTTGAACTGAGTCCAGCGCTGTGGTCACTATTATGGCAGAAACACACACACACATTCAGTGTGTGGCAGGCCACTAGAGTGCTTATTAATGGAATCCTCTGGCCTTTTCTCCTTTTCTGGTTGTCCATGTTTTACTCTCCCTTTATAAGTGGGTTGCCTGTAGCAACATGCATAACCAATGAATTATTTGCTTTTGCCTTTTGGGCAATGTTTATCCTTACACATCTGGCTGTGTGTGTGTATGTGGCTTCAGCCATGTTTGGTGTCAGAGGCTAAATTGAAGCGTTGAACTGTTAGCGATATGTTTGGAGTTTAAATTGAGGCATTTTATTGCTATGCTAGTCAGTTCCAGATCCTAATTTCCCCTCTGCTAACTGCAGGGAGGCTCGCCACAAATATGCCTTGCTCAGCGGGAGCTTACGGGAATGGCTGAGGAGAGAGAGGAGGGGGGAAGCAGGCGAGTGGGGGGGGGCAGGCGAGTGGAGGTAGCAGCGTGAAAGATTTCCATTGGCTCTGAGACAATGTTTTAATACATACATTTTATACATAAATATTGTTTTTCTGTCATAATGCTCTCATCAATGAAAGAGAGAAGCTTTAGTGGCATATTAGAAAGACTAACAACGTACATTCGAGTGTAGGCTAATACCTCTGAACAGAAACAAGAGCAACAAACCATCATCCGTATACAAACATACACTCAACTAAAATAAATGCAACAGGCAACAATTTCAAAGATTTTACTGAGTTACAGTTCATAAGGAAATCAGTCAATTGAAATAAATTAATGGATTTCACAACTGGGAATATAGATATGCATGTGTTGGTAACAGATACTTTAAAACCACTCAGTATCTGGTATGACCATTTGCATAGAGTTTATTTTTTATTTAACTAGGCCAATCAGTTAAGAACAAATTATTTTTTACAATGACGGCCTACCAAAAGGTTAAAAAAATACAAATAGATTAAATATAAATATAGGACAAAACACACATCACAACAAGAGAGACAACACAGCACCACCTAAAGAGAGACCTAACAACACAGCATGGTAGCAACACAACATGGCAGCAGCACATGGTAGCAGCACAAAACATGATACAAACATTATTGGGCACAGACAACAGCACAACTGGCAAGAGGGTAGAGACAACACATCACGCAAAGCAACAATAACTCTCAGTAAGAGTGTCCATGAATGAGTCTTTGAATTAAGAAACTGAGATGTCCAGTTTGAGTGTTTGTTGCAGCTCGTTCCAGTCGCTAGCTGCAGTGAACTGAAAAGACACACAGCTTTGGGAACCTTTTACAGAATGTGACTGGCAGAACTATCAAGGCACAAGGCGAGACCCAAATGCAGACACAGGAGGCAGATGTTTGGAGTCTTAAGTTGTTTATTAATCCAAAGGGGAAGGCAAGAGAATGGTCATGGACAGACAAAAAGGTCCAAACCAGATCAGAGTCCAGGAGGTACAGAGTGGCAGACAGGCTCATGGTCAAGGCAGGCAGAATGGTAAGGCAGCCGGGTACAAAGTCCAGAAACAGGCAAGGGTCAAAACCAGGAGGACTAGAAAAAGGAGAATGCAAAAAGCAGGAGAATGGGAAACCACTGGTTGACTTGGAAACATACAAGATGAACTGGCACAGAGAGACAGGAAACACAGGGATAAATACACTTGGGAAAATAAGCGACACCTGGAGGGGGTGGAGACAATAACGAGGACAAGTGAAACTGATCAGGGTGTGACAACAACGGGTGGAGGATGAGGGCTGCAGTAAGTATCTCAGATAGGGGGGATTGAGGCCTAAGAGGGTTTTATAAATGAGCATCAACCAGTGGGTTTTACGACGGGTATACAGAGATGACCAGTTTACATATAGTATAGAGTGCAGTAATGTGTCCATAAGGAGCATTGGTGGCAAATCATATGGCTGAATGGTAAAGAACATCTAGCCACTCGAGAGCACCCTTACCTGAGTTGATCAGGCTGTTGGCTGGAATGTTGTCCCACTCCTCTTCAATGGCTGTGCGAAGTTGCTGGATATTGGAACTGGAACACGCTGTCGTACACGTCGATCCAGAGCATCCCAAACATGCTAAATGGGTGACATGTCTGGTGAGTATACATGTCTGGTGAGTATACATGTCTGGTGAGTATACAATTGCTTCCAGCAATTGTTTACAGATCCTTGCGACATGGCGCTGTGCATTATCACAGCGCCATGTGATGGAAGTGCCTACATTGAGACCCACAGCGCTGTGAGGTGATGGAAGTGGATGAATGGCACGACAATGGGCCTCAGGATCTCCTCACGGTATCACTATGCATTCAAATTGCCATCGATAGAATGCAATTGTGATCGTTGTCCGTAGATTATGCCTGTCCATACCATAACCCCACCACCACCATGGGGCACTCTGTTCACAATGTTGACATCAGCAAACCGCTCGCCTACAAGACGCCTGCCATATGCCCGGTACAGTTGAAAACGGGATTTATCCGTGAAGGGCACACTTCTCCATCGTGCCAGTAGCCATGGAAGGTGAGCATTTTCCCACTGAAGTCGGTTATGATGCCGAACTGCAGTCAAGTCAAGACCCTGGTGAGGACAACGAGCACGCAGATGAGATTCCCTGAGACCGTTTCTCACAGTGTGCAGAAATGATTTGGTTGAGCAAACCCACCGTTTCATCAGCTGTCCGGGGGACTGGTCTCAAACAATCCTGCTGGTGAAGAAGCCGGATAGGGAGGTCCTCAAATCAAATGTAAAAAATGTATCACAGTGTAGCGAAATGCTTGTGCTTCTAGTTCCGACAGTGCAGTAATATCTAACAAGTAAAAAGTAATCTAACAATTCCCCAACAACTACCTAATACACACAAATCTAAAGGGGTGAATGAGAATATGTACATATAAGTATATGGAAGAGCGATGGCCAAGGGGCATAGACAAGGTGCAATGGATGGTATAAAATACAGTATATACATATGATATGAGTAATGTAAGATATGTAAACATTATTAAAGTGGCATTATTTAAAGTGGCATTGTTTAAAGTGACTAGGGATCCATTTATTAAAGTGTCCAGTGATTGGGTCTCAATGTAGGCAGCAGCCTCTCTTGAGTTAGTGATGGCTGTTTAACAGTCTGATGGCCTTGAGAAAGAAGCTGTTTTTCAATCTCTCGGTCCCAGCTTTGATGCACCTGTACTGACCTCGCCTTCTGGATGATAGCGGTGTGAACAAGCAGTAGCTTTGGTGGTTGTTATCCTTGATGATCTTTTTGGCCTTCCTGTGACATCGGGTGCTGTAGGTTTCATTGAGAGCAGGTAGTTTGCCCCTGGTGATGCGTTGTGCAGACCGCACCACCCTCTGAAGAGCTTTGCGGTTGGGGGCAGCACAGTTGCCGTACCAGGCAGTGATACAGCCCTACAGGATTCTCTTGATTGTGCATCTGTAAAAGTTTGTCAGGGTTTTGGGTGACAAGCCAAATTTCTTCAGCCTCCTGAGGATGTGGATAGGGGGGATGCTCCCTCTGCTGTTTCCTGAAGTCCACAATAATTTCCTTTGTTTTGTTGACGTTGAGTGAGAGGTTGTTTTCCGGACACCACACTCCGAGTTCCCTCGCCTCCTCTCTGTAGGCTGTCTCGTCATTGTTGATGATCAAACCCACTACTGAAAATTGAGTTGGAAGCGTGCATGGCCACGCAGTCATGGGTGAACAGGGAGTACAGGAGAGGGCTGAGCACACACCCTTGTGGGGCCCCAGTGTTGAGGGTCAGCGAAGTGGAGATGGCCCGTCAGGAAGTCCAAGACCCAGTTGCACAGGGCGGGGTTGAGACCCAGGTCCATCAGCTTGATGGTGAGTTTGGAGGGTAGTATGGTGTTGAATGCTGAGCTGTAGTCCATGAACAGCATTCTTACATAGGTATTATTTTTTGTCCAGATGGGATAGGGCAGTGTGCAGTGTGATGGTGATTGCATCATCTGTGGACCTGTTGGGGCGGTACGCAAACTGAAGTGGGTCTAGGGTGGCCGGTAAGGTGGCGGTGATATGATCCTTGACTAGCCTCTCAAAGCAATTCATGATGACAGAAGTGAGTGCTTCGGGATGATTATTATCTTTGCCTTCTTGGGTACAGAAACAATGGTAGCCATCTTGAAGCATGTGGGGACAACAGACTGGGATAGGGAGTGATTGAATATGTCTGTAAACACACCAGCCAACTTGTCTGCGCATGCTCTGAGGACGCAGCTAGGGATGCCGTCTGGGCCAACAGCCTTCCGGGGGTTAACACGTTTAAATGTTTTACTCACGTCAGCCACAGAGAAGGAGAGGGGGGGCACAGTCTTTGTTAGCAAGCCGCGAAGGTTGCACTGTATTATCCTCAAAGCGGGCAAAGAAGGTGTTTAGTTTGTTTGGAAGCGTGACGTCGTGGTCTAGCGGTTGTGAGGACACATGGACATAATGCCAAATTCTCTAAAACAACGTTGGAGGCGGTTTATTCTCTGGCAACAGCTCTGGTGGACATTCCTGCAGTCAGCATGCCAATTGCATGCTCCCTCAAAACTTGAGATATCTGAGGCATTGTGTTGTGACAAAACTGCACATTTTACAGTGGCCTTTTATTGTCCTCAGCACGAGGTGCACCTTTGTAATGATCATGCTGTTTATTCAGCTTCTTGATATGCCACACCTGTCAGGTGGATGGATTATCTTGGCAAAGGAGAAATGCTCACTAACAGGGATGTAAACAAATTTGTGAAAATAATTAAGCTTTTTGTGCTTATGTAACATTTTTGGGGATCTTTTATTTCAGCTCATGAAATATGTGACCAACACTTTACATGTTGCGTTTACATTTCTGTTCAATGTAGTTGTATATCTGTTTATTCAGTGTTTGTTTGGATGTACCGTACAATTTCAAATATGACGTCACCGATGCAACACATCCCTGCATCTTTGCATCATCATTATCAGAAGCCAAATTTGTGGTCTCTGTCAGAGCTGACGTGGTGAGCAGAGCTCTAGACTTAGCTCCAGTAGGTTCCATTGTGTCACAGAAACCTGCAATGGCTGAGTTACAACTCCAAACATCACTGTCTGTTCTGTGTTCCTGGAATTAGAACATTAAGTTCTACCAAGTTCCAGAGAACGCCTCCAGGAAATATTCCCCCACTCTCTCTCACCTAGTAAAAGAAAAAAACTTAACAAAAGCGGAAAGCCTCTGAATTTGCATGTGAGGTTCTGCTTGTCCCTGGCAGGGGGAGAGGAGAGAGTGACGCAGAGCTGAGTAAAGGTGAAGAAAGCCTTCCTTCTAAAATAAAGTGACGGTTATGCAAATATTAAATTACACCTGACGGCTTCGAGGGAGAGTGGGAAGCTAGGTAGGCAGGGGGGGTTAGAGAGGATTAGATGAGGCTGTTACAGAGGATCCCCAAATATCACTCACCCATTTTGTGACATATCAGAGGAAGTCCAAGGTGCAGGAGGGAGACAAGGTGAGCAGCTGCCTAGTGGTGGCTATTCAGCAGCCTGATGGTCTGGGGGTAGAAGCTATTGGCCAGTCTCACAGTCATGGCAATGAATACATTACATCACAACCTTCCTCACAAAATGCCATGTTAGTTTAATACAGTGGAGAGGAAGAGACAGACCAGATTTATACAATTATGTTTATTTCAATTGATTATATGGGTTCATTTACATTGTGAAACAACATTAGGGTCTACTTTAGGTGTGAGACTCAAACCATTGAACTTTTACAGTATGTCTGAGGCAATCAACACACACGGATTATTTTATTCAATGGCGAGGGGGGAGTTTAGACTATGAGAGAATCTCAATTGCATGCTCTCTCTCCTCGTCTCCTCAAAACCCATTGGAGGAGAAGGTCAGAGGGGCGGGATCTTCCCCAACCCTCTATCCGGTAGTGCTTGTAAATTTACTGTGTTTTCACCAGAGGCTGATCACTCTCGAGCGCGTGGGTGACACTAGAGGAAAGCAGAGCGTGCATTACCGGGCATGCGAAGCGAGAATGCCAGACTGGTCTGGAGGCTGCACACTGTATCCCCCAAAATCCCTATAATTACCGACAAAACCGTACCGGTTCCTTTGCTATCGACCATCCTAAATCTGCACAAGACAATTGGATTTCTTTTCTTCTCTGATTTGTGTCTCTAAGGAGGAGAGATGAGAATTCACTTCCCTACCAGTTGGATATTTCAAGGCTGGGTCACCCATCTGGTTCTCAATCTGTGCGCACAGGTAAATCATAGGCTACTCAAAAAACTCATTGCATGCATAAAAAAGTGCTTTCTATAGATAATAGTTTTATTTAATGGATGTATAGAGTTTTCTCTATATCTAGAGTAGGTCTTCATCTGGCCATTGTTATTGCTCTGGAAGAGTTGGTAGAAAACAGACATGCTTGAGCATCAAGTGGAAACATTTATGTTTGGGTCGTGACCAAGCACCCCGGCCCTCCCCTGTAAACTGTAAAGGACAGCTGGATGCATTCTTGCTGGCCTTAAGGTTGTTTTTACCGGACGTTCACGTTTAGGCTCCAATTTGTTGTGGGGGCGTTTGTCTTGTTACTGTAAATCAGGATCATGTGGGTTTGTCTAGGGGATTTAGGACGTGTTCTCTTGCGTCTTTCTCCCCATCATACGGGTTGGTGTTGCAACTGTCTGAGCAATATGTTGCATGACAGATATTCCATTGAGAAATACAGGACCTACAGTTACTTTCATGTACATTGGTACCTTTGCACTTACCCCATTCATATACACAAACTACCTTTAGCACCCAATTGATTAAGGTATCTTCTGGCCAGTTAAGTGTTTTAAGAGCCCCGACACTTGATCTAAACGTTAACACGCATTGCTTGTTTTGGAAACGTAAGGACCATATCTTTCATATCAGCCAGAAATAATAATAATTTTAAAAAGCTTAAATTACTACACACCTGTATAGGGTTAAGGTTCCCACATGGCCATATTCCCGCGCTTGTTTACTGAAAAAAAGAGGGAAGACAGAGTGGACTACCTGTACTAATTAGCTGGGACTATCTGCGTTTCCAAATACCTGTGAGGAAGTCGGACATGCCACAAAAGTGTTGTCACTGAAAAATACTGTTGGCTAAAACTGTGTTAAAACAGTGAGTGTGTATTTTGAATTTGTGAAATTATTTTGATCTGATATGAAAGTAAAGGGCTTTATGTTTCTAGAACCTTACTACAATTGAGAATCAATTCTAGTTTAGATGGAGAATTTGGCTGTTTTAGCTGCCAGAGGCAATTCGCCTCTAAACAAAACAGGTAAGTTTCTTGGAAAATAAAGAGTAACTTTAGGCTCCTTTAGATCAGTATTGGGCTACCTTGCACTTTACAATGGAGTGCGTGAATCATTTAGTCCATGACATGTTTTTACTTTAAAGTGAGGGGCGTCCTGTGCAGTTGGAATTTAAACACAAATGAACACCAAACGTTTTTTTTTCAGTCTATTTGTCCTCAACTGTATACGATTTTCCATGAGTTGCACATGTCCATCTTTTTAATGGCAATGCTCGTTGTTATCAAAACATACATTTCTAGTCATATTTTCTATTGTAATGACTCTCTTATGTTATGCAATACCAAACACTAGTATTCATTTAGTCATTTATGTTTTGTCTAATGTGCATGCAAACGCTAAGTGTCTACAGTATCTAAACGCTAAGTGTCTACAACTGTACTAACTGGACGAGCCCAGGTGTTGCCTCATTCTCACTCCTGTAGGACAAGTCTTAACCTGAGAGAGTGACAGACGAAGAAACCAACCAAGTTGTGGACCGTGATAAATATAGCTTCTATTTGGGGAGAAAATACATTCTTAAACGTGAAAATACATTGTAGAATCTAGATATAGTACAGACTGTTTTTTTAGCCATCAGCCTCATGACACGTTTAACTGAGTTCCCCTGCAAGCCGTTCCGCACACTAAAATCACAATGTTTCCATTCCTTTAATCATTTAAAAACAATAAGTATAGCCGTACATGATTTAATGAAAAGCATTAAACATACACATTGTTTCACATTCTTTAATAACAGACTCATAAACACAATCACGCAATAGGGTACAGCATGTTTCACAGTTTCCCTGGTGCTTCACAACTTCCCCCGCAAAACGTGATTTATTGGAACCTCGCGCGTGGTAAAGAGCAGCGGACGAAGGAGTTCGCTTCTGCTGCGGAGTTCGTTGTAAAATATAAAGCGTTGTGGTGGTGCTTGGATGACAGACAGACAGACATACAGTCTACTACAGCCCACATCCAGCGGCAAACAGTACTTTAGATGGAGATCTGTTTATAAAGGGCTATAAACCATTGTTACATATGTTAACCATAAGTAAACTGTTTATAAGTCATTACATATCATTTATATCCCTTGGTAGTAACATGAATAGACATGAGATTATCATGCGATAATTCACAGAGTACCTAGATTTGAATCTGTAGTCTACAAATACCCAGGTGTTAAATCATTAATGTGGGAGAGGTTGTTCTTGGCCTGGTGTCAGAGTTTGGGGTGGCGGTTATGCAAATCTGAGAAAGACTGGAATGTATCTCATGTCAGAGAAGATGATGGGATCAGGGATTGCCCTCAGCACACAGGGGGACAAACATCTGCCTGGAGGTGACAGCATCCCCTCCCACATATGCCCCCTAGGCACAACTATGACAACATAACCAACAAAAACGGGTCACAACTCCTGCAGCTCTGTCGCACGCTGGGTATGTACATAGTCAACGGTAGGCTTCGAGGGGACTCCTATGGTAGATACACCTATAGCTCATCTCTTGGCAGTAGTACTGTAGACTACTTTATCACTGACCTCAACCCAGAATCTCTCAGAGCGTTCACAGTCAGTCCACTAACACCCCTATCAGACCACAGCAAAATCACAGTCTACTTAAACAGAGCAATACTCAACCACGAGGCATCAAAGCCAAAGGAACTGAGTAACATTAAGAAATGCTATAGGTGGAAGGAATGCAGTTTGGAAACCTACCAAAAACAATTAGGCAACAACAAATTCAATCCCTTTTAGACAATTTCCTGGGTAAAACGTTCCACTGTAATAGTGAAGGTGTAAACTTGGCAGTAGAAAATCTTAACAGTATATTTGACCTCTCAGCTTCCCTATCAAATCTAAAAATCTCAAATAGAAAACCGAAGAAAATTAACAATAATGACAAATGGTTTGATGAGGAATGCAAAAATCTAAGAAAGAAATTGAGAAACCTGTCCAACCAAAAACATAGAGACCCGGAAAACCTGAGTCTACGCCTTCACTATGGTGAATCACTAAAACAATACAGAAACACACTACGGAAAAAGAAGGAACAGCATGTCAGAAATCAGCTCAATGCAATTGAAGAATCCATAGACTCTAACCACTTCTGGGAAAATTGGAAAACACTAAACAAACAACAACACGAAGAATTATCTATCCAAAATGGAGATGTCTGGGTAAACCACTTCTCCAATCTTTTTGGTTCTATAACAAAGAACAAAGAGCAAAACATATACATGATCAACTACAGATCTTAGAATCAACTATTAAAGACTACCAGAACCCACTGGATTCTCCAATTACATTGAATGAGTTACAGGACAAAATAAAAACCCTCCAACCCAAAAAGGCCTGTGGTGTCGATGGTATCCTCAATGAAATGATCAAATATACAGACAACAAATTCCAACTGGCTATACTAAAACTCTTTAACATCATACTTAGCTCTGGCATCTTCCCCAATATTTGGAACCAAGGACTGATCACCCCAATCCACAAAAGTGGAGACAAATTTGACCCCAATAACTACCGTGGAATATGTGTCAACAGTAACCTTGGGAAAATCCTCTGCATTATTATTAACAGCAGACTCGTACATTTCCTCAATGAAAACAATGTACTGAGCAAATGTCAAATTGGCTTTTACCAAATTACCGTACAACAGACCATGTATTCACCCTGCACACCTTAATTGACAACCAAACAAACCAAAACAAAGGCAAAGTCTTCTCATGCTTTGTTGATTTCAAAAAGCCTTCGACTCAATTTGGCATGAGGGTCTGCTATACAAACTGATGGAAAGTGGTGTTGGGGGTAAAACATATGACATTATAAAATCCATGTACACAAACAACAAGTGTGCGGTTAAAATTGGCAAAAAACACACACATTTCTTCACACAGGGTCGTGGGGTTAGACAGGGATGCAGCTTAAGCCCCACCCTCTTCAACATATATATCAACGAACTGGCGCGGGCACTAGAAAAGTCTGCAGCACCCGGCCTCCCCTGCTAGAATCCGAAGTCAAATGTCTGCTGTTTGCTGATGATCTGGTGCTTCTGTCACCAACCAAGGAGGGCCTACAGCAGCACCTAGATCTTATGCACAGATTCTGTCAGACCTGGGCCCTGACAGTAAATCTCAGTAAGACCAAAATAATGGTGTTCCAAAAGGTCGAGTCACCAGGACCACAAATACAAATTCCATCTCGACACTGTTGCCCTAGAGCACACAAAAACTATACATACCTTGGCCTAAACATCAGCGCCACAGGTAACTTCCACAAAGGTGTGAACGATCTGAGAGACAAGGCAAGAAGGGCATTCTATGCCATCAAAAGAAACATAAATTTCAACATACCAATTAGGATTTGGCTAAAAATACTTGAATCAGTCATAGAGCCCATTGCCCTTTATGGTTGTGAGGTCTGGGGTCCGCTCACCAACCAAGACTTCACAAAATGGGACAAACACCAAATTGAGACTCTGCACGCAGAATTCTGCAAAAATATCCTCCGTGTACAACGTAAAACACCAAATAATGCATGCAGAGCAGAATTAGGCCGATACCCACTAATTATCAAAATCCAGAAAAGAGCCATTAAATTCTACAACCACCTAAAAGGAAGCGATTCACAAACCTTCCATAACAAAGCCATCACAAACAGAGAGATGAACCTGGAGAAGAGTCCCCTAAGCAAACTGGTCCTGGGGCTCTGTTCACAAACACAAACACACCCTACAGAGCCCCAGGACAACAGCACAATTAGACCCAACCAAATCATGAGAAAACAAAAGATAATTACTTAACACATTGGAAAGAATTAACAAAAAACAGAGCAAACTAGAATGCTATTTGGCCCTACACAGCGGCAGAATACCTGACCACTGTGACTGACCCAAAATTAAGGAAAGCTTTGACTATGTACAGACTCAGTGAGCATAGCCTTGCTATTGAGAAAGGCCGTAGGCAGACATGGCTCTCAAGAGAAGACAGGCTATGTGCTCACTGCCCACAAAATGAGGTGGAAACTGAGCTGCACTTCCTAACCTCCTGCCCAATGTATGACCATATTAGAGAGACATATTTCCCCAGATCACACAGATCCACAAAGAATTCGAAAACATATCCAATTTTGAAAAACTCCCATACCTACTGGGTGAAATTCCACAGTGTGCCATCACAGCAGCAAGATTTGTGACCTGTTGCCACGAGAAAAGGGCAACCAGTGAAGAACAAACACCATTGTAAATACAACCCATATTTATGCTTATTTATTTTATCTTGTGTCCTTTAATTATTTGTACATTGTGTATGTATATATATATATATATATATATATATATATATATATATAATATGACATTTGTAATGTCTTTACTGTTTTGAAACTGTTGTATGTGTAATGTTTACTGTTAATTTTTGTTGTTTTTCACTTTATATATTCACTTTGTATGTTGTCTACCTCACTTGCTTTGGCAATGTTAACACATGTTTCCCATGCCAATAAAGCCCTTGAATTGAATTGAATTGAATTGATTGCAGCGCCCCCCATTTACAAACAAATAAAGATAGTATTTTACAGGTGCTACTGGTTGTGAGAACTGTCACACACTCTTTCTCTAGTCTTCTATCTCACTCACTCATTCACACTCAGTCACTCATCTCTCTCTCTACCCCCCCCCCCCCTCTCTCTCTCCCTCTCACTCTGAATTCATTTAAATGCAAATAGCTTTATTGGCATGGGAAACATATGTTTACATTGCCAAATAAAGTGAAATAGATGATAAACAAAAGTGAAATACACAATAAAAATGAACAGTAAACATTAAACTCACAAAAGTTTCAAAGGAATAGGGACATTTCAAAAGTCATATTATGGCTATGTACAATGTTGTAATGATGTGCAAATAGTTAAACTACAAAGGGGGGGAAAAATAAACATAAATATATGGTTGCCCTTTTCTTGTGGCAACAGGTCACACATCTTGCTGCTGTGATGGCACACTGTGTGGTATTTCATCTAATGGATATGCAAATGTATCAAAATTGGATGTGTGTTCAAATTCTTTGTGGGTCTATGTAACCTGAGGAAAATATGTGCCTCTAATATGGTCATACATTTGGCAGGAGGTTAGGAAGTGCAGCTCAGTTTTTACCTTGTTTTGTGGGCAGTGTGCACCTAGCCTGTCTTCTCTTGAGAGCCAGGTCTCTCTCTATCACGCACTCTCTTCCTTTCTCTCTCTCTATTTCAATTCAAGGGGCTTTTGGCATGGGAAACATATGTTAACATTGCCAAAGCAAGTGAAGTAGATAATATACAAAAGTGAAATTAACAATAAAAATGAACAGGAAACATTACACTCACAGAAGTTCCAAAAGAATAAAGACATTACAAATGTCATATTATGTATATATACAGTGTTGTAACGATGTACAAATGGTGAAAGTACAACAATAAATAAACATAAATATGGGTTGTATTTACAATGGTGTTTGTTCTTCACTGGTTGACCTTTTCTTGTGGCAACAGGTCACAAATCTTGCTGTGGTGATGGCACACTGTGGTATTTCACCCAGTAGATATGGGAGTTTATCAAAATCGGGTTTGTTTTCGAATTATTTGGATCTGTGTGTTCTGATGAAATAATGTGTCTCTAATATGGTCTTACATTAGGCAGGAGGTTAGGAAGTGAAGTTCAGTTTCCATCTCATTTTGTGGGCAGTGTGCACATAAGCCTCTCTTCTCTTGAGAGCCATGTCTGCCTACGGCGGCCTTTCTCAATAGCAAGGCTCACTGAGTCAGTACATAGTCAAAGCTTTCCTTAATAACCTCTTGTGCCTAGGGGGCAGTATTTTCATTTTTTGAAAAATAACGTTCCCAAAGTAAATGGGATATTTTGTCAGGACAAGATGCTAGAATATGCATATAATTGACAGCTTAGGATAGAAAACACTCTAAAGTTTCCAAAACTGTAAAAATATTGTCTGTGAGTATAACATAACTGATATTGCAGGCGAAAGCCTGAGAAAAATCCAATCCGGAAGTGCCTCGTGTTTTGAAAGCTCTGCGTTCCAATGCGTCCCTATTGAGCAGTGAATGGGCTATCAACCAGATTACTTTTTCTACATATCCTCCAAGGTGTCTACAGCATTGTGACGTAGTTTTACGCCTTTATGTTGAAGAATACCCGTAAGCGGCTACATTGTGTAAGTGGTCACCTGATGGCTCTCAGAGTGATTCTCGCGTAAAATACAGAGGTAGCCATTTTTCCAATCGGTCCTACTGAAAAACCAATTGTCCCGGTGGATATATTATCGAATAGATATTTGAAAAACACCTTGAGGATTGATTATAAACAACGTTTGCCATGTTTCTGTCGATATTATGGAGCTAATTTGGAATATTTTTCGGCGTTGTCGTGACCGAAATTTCCGGTCGATTTCTCAGCCAAACGTGAAGAACAAACGGAGCTATTTCGCCTACAAAAATAATATTTTTGGAAAAAAGGAACATTGGCTATCTAACTGGGAGTCTCGTGAGTGAAAACATCCGAAGCTCATCAAAGGTAAACGATTTAATTTGATTGCTTTTCTGATTTTCGTGACCAAGTTACCTGCTGCTAGCTGGACATAATGCTATGCTAGGCTATCGATAAACTTACACAAATGCTTGTCTTGCTTTGGCTGTAAAGCACATTTTGAAAATCTGAGATGACAGAGTGATTAACAAAAGGCTAAGCTGTGTCTCAATATATTTCACTTGTGATGTTCATGAATAGGAATATTTTCTAGTAATATTTATGTCCGTTGCATTATGATAATTAGTGTCAGTCGATGATTACGCTCCCGGATCCGGGATGGGGAGTCACTAGTGTTACGACTTCTATGAATGGTGAGTGGAGGAGTCAAGCGCAGAGAGCAGGTAACTCCGTACGTGGATATTTTATTCCAAAGGCAGTGGAGACACGGACATGCAAAACACAAGGGCGCATGAAACAACCCGTCCAAAATACACAGGACTAAAACTGTCCGGAAAAATATAGATCACACTAATACACCAACACCAAATAACAGAGAACAAGCCCACACAAATACCCAGCGGGCCTAGTGCCCTTAAATAGCCTACAAACAAACACTAACTCAAAACAGGTGTACCCAATTAGACCCAATAAACAGAAACAAACGGAAAGGGAATCGATGGCAGCTAATAGGCCGGCGACGACGACCGCCGAGCTCTGCCCGAACAGGAAGGGGCACCATCTTCGGCGAGATTTGTGACAACTAGAGCTTGGGTCAGTCACAGTGGTCAGGTTTTCTGCCACTGTGTACTCTGTTTAGGGCCAAATATCATTCTAGTTTGCTCTGTTTTTTTGTTAATTATTTCCAATGTGTCAAGTAATTATCTTTTTGTTTTCTCATGATTTGGTTGGGTCTAATTGTGTTGCTGTCCTGGGGCTCTGTGGGGTGTGTTTGTGAACCGAGCCCACAGGACCAGCTTGCTTAGGGGACTCTTCTGCAGGTTCATCTCTCTGTAGGTGATGGCTTTATGGAATATTTGGGAATCGCTACCTTTTAGGTGGTTGTAGAATTTAACGGCTGTTTTCTGGATTTCGATAATTAGCGGGTATCGGCCTAATTCTGTTCTGCATGCATTATTTGTTGTTCTACGTTGTATATCTCTATCTCTTCTTTTAACATTTATGATGGTTCACAGCACACACACAAACAGTTTGGGAACCAATGTTTGCATGTAACAGAACTGACTGTAGTTGCACTTCAGATAAAATAAGAATGGATGGAGGTTAGAGGTGCCTATGTAACATCCTGGCCTTTCTCTAGTTTAGCCTGTAATCATTTAGGGTGGATCCAGCCATGCTCTTATATATTTAATGAATTAAAACATATTGCAGCAACGTCTCAATTATGGCCTGATGTTCGGAGGCAGAGGAAACTGAAATACGATTCCCAGCATTCTTTTGGTTTCCTGCCCCCTTTCGCCCAAATCTGTCACTGAGCAATACTGTCTGTCACGGTTGGGTGTCAATAGTCTCAACATGCCTTCTTCCCTCACCTCCTTCCTGCATACCCTTCCCTCATCTCTGAAACATTGATCCATGACAGTTATACGGTAAGGCAGCATTTCCAAAACTGGGTTCTCGGGACCCCAAGGCATGCACGTTTTGGTTTTTGCTAACACTACACAGCTGTTTCAAATGATCGAAGGTTGATGATTAGTTGATCTGAATCAGCTGTGTAGTGCTAGGACAAAAACCAAAACATGCAGCCCTTGGGGTCCAGAGGACCGATCTATATATGGCCCATCCAGGAATCAAACCCACAACTATAGTGTTTCCAGCACCATGCTGAGCCATTGGAACTACTGCTCCATTACTCACCCACCTTCTTCGATGTATGGGAAATGTGTCCTTCTCCAACAGCTGTAAGTTGAGGCATGTCAGCATTGCTCTGATCTCAGTCAGCTTGTCTCCTCTAACACATGTTGCTCATTATGACTGTGGTCACAACTATGAGTGGCATTCATCATTAAAAGCAAAACCATGACTGATGTGAGACACTGTGGAAGTAATTCAACTGGTTGGGATCTCTGGCACCACAGACACACAGACTAAAACCGTATCAGTGGAGGTTTTTAAAGGGTTGGTCGCAGAAAGCTTGTTTGTTCTGGGTTGCAGCTTAAGACGTGGCTACAGACTTTGTTTTTTTAAACTTGGTGGGTAACAAGAAGAACCTGAATGAGAAGCTTTAGATGAGTTTCTGTAGTCTGTGATTGGGGGACAGAGCTGGCATGGGGGCACAGACAGCAGAGGGAGGGATGGAGAGAGGCAAGAGTTGTGCCATGTGACAGTGAAGTAGAGCTACTGTAAGATTCTTTAGGATGGAGTTAGTAATACTCGGCAGAAGCACTCTGTGCTTGTGGTGTTTGAAGGTTTATATAAATGGAGAATTAGGTGTTTTTGTTAGTTCTATTCCTTCACAAAGAATCTTTTGGTTCAGCATATTTTCTCTCATAACAGTATTATTCTGTAATTCAGAACACTGGCTGGGGAGGTACATGCATATGTGTGTTTGTGGTGAGGGGTATTGTATTAGCTTACCATTGAACCCCTGCCAACAGCAGTGGGTGGGTAGACCACAGCACGATCAGTGTTCACAGTAGAGAGAAACTCATGTTTTAAGTGTCTATTACACAGATGTAGGATCTTAATCTTGCGATTACATTATTGATTCTTCTTGGGTATGACGCTACAAGCTTGACACACCTGTATTTGGGGGGTTTCTCCCAGTCTTCTCTGCAGATCCTCTCAAGCTCTGTCAGGTTGGATAGGGAGCGTCGCTGCACAGCTATTTTCAGGTCTCTTCACTCTTCAAAGATGTTCGATTGAGTTCAAGTCTGAGCTCTGGCTGGGCCACTCAAGGACATTCAGAAGCCACTCTTGTGTTGTCTTGGCTGTGTGCTTAGTCTTGTTGGAAGGTGAACCTTCACCACAGTCTGAGGTCCTGAGCGCTCTGGAGCAGGTTTTCATCAAGGGTCTCTTTGTATTTTGCTATATTCATCTTTCCCTCGATCCTGACTACTTTCTCAGTCCCTGCCACTGAAAAACATCCCCACAGCATGATGCTGCCACCACCATGCTTCACCATAGGGATGTTGCCAGGTTTCCTCCGGACTTGAAGCAAAGAATTCAATCTTGGTTTCATCAGAACAGAGAATCTTGTTTCTCATGGTCTGAGAGTCCTTTAGGTGCCTTTTGGCAAACTACAAGCCGGCTGTCATGTGCCTTTTACTAAGGAGTGACTTCCGTCTAGCCACTCTACCATAAAGCCCTGATTGGTGTAGTGCTGCAGAGATGTTTGGCCTTTTGGAAGATTCTCCCATCTCCACAGAGGAACTCTGGAGCTCTGTCAGAGTGACCATCGAGTTATAGGTCACCTCCCCTGACCAAGGCCCTTTCCCCTCGATTGTTCAGTTTGGCCGGGCGGCCAGCTCTAGGAAGAGTCTTGGTGGTTCCAAACTTCTTCCATTTAAGAATGATGGAGGCCACTGTGTTTTTGGGGACCTTCAATGCTGCAGAAATGTTTTGGTACCCTTCCCCAGATCTGTGCCTCAGCACAATCCTGTCTTGAAGCTCTACAGAAAATTCCTTCGACCTCATGGCTTGGTTTTTGCTCTGACATGCACTGTCAACTGTGGGACCTTGTATAGACAGGAGTGTGCCTTTCCAAATCATGTCCAATCAATTTAATCTTCCACCGGTGGACTCCAATCAAGTTATGGAAACACCTCAGTGAAAACAGGATGCACCTGAGCTCAATTTTGAGTCTCGTAGCAAAGGGTCTGAATACTTGTAAATACATATTTGTCATTATTGGGTATTGTGTGTAGATTGAGGACATTTGTTTATTGAATCCATTTTAGAATAAGGTTGTAATGTAACAAAATAGAAGGGGTCTGAATACATTCCGAATGCACTGTACACTACAAGTTTCAAATTTAACTGGAAAGATCCTACATCTGTACACCAAGCTTCAACGAGCCACTGAGGCGACCTCCTTCCCTCCACAGCCAAGTATCCACTCTGGTGACTACTACAATGCCAGTATGCTCTGCTGAAGTGGGCACTATTTGTATTTTATGGTCTTGTTTTAAAGGGCTTGGACGTTAGAACCGTTTGGAATCAAATCATTAGAACAATGTTTTATTCCAGTAATGTTTCATTCCAAAATGCATTCTGTTGACAGTGAGAATGTGAGAATGTTTGCAGTGGAATGCCTTGACGGGTTGGGGGTTTTCTGTTTCTTTCTGTCTTGGGCAATCCTCTTCTCTTTTCCTCCAACAACCACTGTTTAGTCTTACTGATAGACTTATATCTCATGTCTACAAATTCATGAATGACCCTTACAAACAACACACATGATACATTTTTCACATTTTCACATGTGAAGTAGCTGTTTTCACATGTTGAGCAGAAATGTTCACATCAGAAAAGAGACACGTGAAGTCAGTTGTTCACATGTCTTGAAGTCCACTTTTTATATGTGAGGGGAATAACCCGTTTTCACCTCACATGTCAATTGCATATTCACGTGTGAAATTAGCGGTTTCACATGTGAAAATAGATTCAGAACTTTCACGTGACAAACGTTCACGCGTGTCATTATTCACATGTCCAGACATGAACCACCCTTTTTCACCAGATCTTTTCCCCATGCAGTTTTCTTTTTGTACGGTGAATAAACAAATTAATGAATGACATTTTGTTAAAATTGACTGTCACCTGCCAATAATTGTTTTAGGCCTTGACACAACCAGATTGGCCATAGTGGTTTGTGTTTTGTCTTCCAGACAGCCCTCTCCAGACCCACCTGTACCCAGCAGCAGTACCTCAAAGACAAGAGATGCTGCAGGAGGTGTGAACCAGGTAAACTAAACCAGAGAAATACATGAATGGCCATTAACACCCAATATGACCACTCTACAGAACCAGTTGTCTGGGCTTTAGCAGAGAGCCGTCATATGCATGGAAGGAAGAAACTGCCATGTTTCATTTTTCCTGAAAATAAATTAGGAAGGATGTGAAAGAGGAACTGACTTGCTGCAATACATACACATGTGCACACACCCTAATCCCCAAATAACTGTTCATCTCGAAGCGTAATGGAAATGTATCTATTTTAGCCTCTTCCTCTTCCGCTTTCTCTTACCTCAGCAGATCACTGCAACGTTGGTGTATTAACCTGTGGCCAGTCTAACCCTCTCGCTCTTCCCCACCCCCCAGGCTCCTATGTGTTTGCAGAGTGTTCTGGGTACTCTGACACCAAGTGTCGTCAGTGTGGTCGTGATGAATACCAGCCTGACTGGACCAACGAGACCAAGTGTCTGCCACAGAAGTTCTGTGACACAGGTCAGTAGGTGACTGGCGTCTAGTCTAGTTGGAAGGATGCCTTTAAGTCTACTGTTGAAGCTTTGTTTTCTATACATTTTAGCAAAAGCTTTTGGAGATGCTGATGTCTGTGGTGTTTGCTTTGGTTAACCACTAACCCCTGACCTGTTTGTGAAACCCAGGTAAAGGTTTTAATCGTGAGAGGCCCAGTAACCCCCAGGCTGCGGTACCCTGTCAATGTCAACCTGGTCTAGAGTGTTCTCCTATCAACTGTGAGTTCTGTGAGAAGATTCCTACCTGTGGACCAGGATATGGACTGGAGACTGACACTGGTGAGAGAGACATACACACGCAGACATGAACATGCACACACACACGCGCGTGCACACACACACACACAGGCAGGCACACACACATACTTCTGTGTTACCACTGTTGTTAGCAGTCCAGTTTTTCACTCTTCTCTGTCATGTGTGTTTTAAACTCAGAGGCGGGCAGGAGAACTTGTGTTGCGTGCAAGAGAGGATATTTCTCTCCCAACACCTCTATAGAACCATGCAGACAGTGGACCAAGTGAGTTAACACACACCTATACCGTGTCCCTTCATACAATGTCTTTTCCCCTGGGCGCTCCTCTTCAGTCCAGTGTGTCCCATTCAGTGAGGCAGGAACAGGGTTCTACAGGCGCTCAAAGCTCCACCACAGCGCTGTTCTGACTAATGCTGCACCACTTCCACTGGAACACAGAGCAGCTTCTACCACTGCCTGACTCTGTGGTCAACCAAGAGAACAGAGGGGGAGGGAAGGAGAGAAAGAGAGCAGAGTGAGAGAGGGAAAGAAAGGAGAGAGAGAATGCCTGAATTGCTATAAAACAGAAATAATGACCATGTGTCCTTGGGTGTTTTCTCCTTCCAGTTGTAAAGGCCTGGGGAAGAGTGACAAAAAGACCGGGAGCGACCAGACTGATGCTGTCTGTGGACCCCATCTCTCTGGTTCCTCTACCTCCTCCTGGGTCCTAGTGTGTATTCTGTCAGTCATCACTGTCCTCTGTCTCCTCATCCTCCTGCTCTTCTGCTACAAGGACAAACTCAAACTACTCTCAGGTACCCGAGTGAGAGAGTAAATTTGTCCGCTGTGTCTCATAGACTAGAGGTAACATAGTAAACGTAAATCCTGGACACCCACGGTCGGGGTGGATAGGTGGGCGTATACTGTGAACATCTAGCAACCCGAAGGTTTTGTGTTTGAATCTCATCACGGACAACTTTAGCATTTGAGCTAATTAGCAACTACTTAGCATGTTAGCTAACCTTAACCCTTTAACCTAATTCCTAATCCTAATCTTAACCCCTAGCTAACGTTAGCCACAACAAATTGGAATTCGTAACATATCATACGAAATGGATGATGGACATGCATAAATTAATACATACCATACTAAACGTAACATATGATACTAAATGGAGGGAGATAGATTTACATTTGCTATATTATGTCTACCCAGGTTGAATTTGTTGCAGAGGACAATATTCTTGAAGGAATCATTTTTTAATATAAATATTCCTTGGCATAAAATGTATCTGAAATGAATGACTGTCATCCTCTTATGTTTTACAGTGAATTTGCGATTATGTGTCCAGAATCTGAAAAGGACCCGGATACAGCAGGTAGGGTAGACTTTTAGATGACATGCATTAACCGTAGACTAAATAAAACGTTCAATGGCTCTCAGACTAACCTATCTGTTTGTGTTTCTCTCCAGGAGACTCTGGCCCCTCTCTACCACAGTGGGGGTGAAGGAGGTGGGGTAGGGGGGCAGAACTGCACCCTGTGTGAGAAAACCTGTCTGATTGTCCTTGCTGACACCCCCCCAGAAACTCTACACACCTGTCCTACAGCCATACCTGGTGACCGGGTCAAACTACCACCCATTAAAGAGATGAAGGAGGAGAGGAGGGAGGAGGAGGATGAGGGGATGGGAAGTGAGGGGTCAGGGGAGGCGGAGGAGGTTTCTGAGGAGGCTGTGTGTGAGGAGGGTGTATCAGAGGGTGTGTGTGTGTCTCCACTGTGGGCTGGCTCCTGTGTGTGTGTGTTGTCTGTGAGGGAACCTTTAGAGGTAGGAGAGAATGAAGACTGTAGTCAGGCCGTCAACCCTGGAACCCTCGGGACCTGCTCCTGTGGAGGAGATGGGGAGAGCAGGGATGGAAAGAAGGATGAAAGAAAAGATGGAGGGAGGGAGAGGGCCAAGATGGTTGAGTGCTTGCAAGGGAAGAGCTCTGAGATGAGCTGTAATACCTCTCCCTACTCCCTCTCTCCCACCTCCTCCCCCCTTTCCCCCGTCATGCCGTCATGTGACCTCTACCTGCCACTGACCCCAGCCAGGTCAGAGGTCAAAGCTCAGCTGATTGACAGCTCACAGAGGAAAGTGGATGGGCTATACAGACTGAACTCTAGCATAAGCTCCACCCCCACCACAGACACCACACCCACTTCAACCTCCATAACCTCTCCTGACCCCTCTGTAACCGTGGGAGACCAGCAGTCCAAGCTAAGCTCTGAGGCCTCCAGCAGTGAGCCTAACCAGGGACTTTCCTGGAGGGGCAGTGGAGGAAACAAGCTCTTATCTGGGGGCTCGGAGCTGGAGTGTGCCCCTGATTGTATCCAGAGCCAACTTGCGGAACCAGCACTCACCTCAGGTAGATACTGCATAGCAGTGCCACACTTTTTTACAAGAAAAAGGCTAAATAAAGTATTCATATCCCTTGACTTGGTCCACATTTTATTGTGTTACAGCCTGAATTCAAAATGGATAAAATATATTTTTTAATTCTCACCCATCTACACACAATACCCCATAATGACAAAGTAAAACATGTTTTTAGAAATGTTTGCAAATGTATTGAAAATCCAATAAAGAAAGAACAAATTTACATAATTATTCACACTCCTGAGTCAATACTTTGTAAGTACAGCTGTGAGGCTTTTTGGGTAAGTCTCTAAGAGCTGTGCACACCTGGATTGTACAATATTTGCCCAGTTATTCTTTTTTAAATTCTTCAAGCTCTGTCAAGTTGATTGTTGATCATTGCTAGACAGACATTTTCAAGTCTTACCATAGATTTAAGTAAAATTTGTAACTAGGCCACTCAGGAACATTCAATGTGTCTTGGTAAGGAACTCCAGTATAGATTTGGCCTTGTTTTAGGTTATTGTCCTGCTGAAAGTTGAATTTGTCTTCCAGTGTATGTTAGCCAGCAGACTGAACCAGGTTATCCTCTAGGATTTAGCCTGTGCTTACAGCTGTATTCTGTTTAATTTTATCATAGGAATCTTCCTAGTCCTTGCCATTGACAAGCATACCCATAACATGATGCAGCCACCACCATGCTTAAAAATATGAAGAGTGGTACTCAGTGATGCGTTGTGTTGGATTTGCCCCAAACATAACGCTTTGTATTCAGGACCAAAACTACATTTCTTCACCACATTTTTTGCAATATTTCTTAAGTGCTCTGTTGCAGACAGGATGCATGTTTTGGAATATTTGTAGTTTGTACAGGCTTCCTTCTTTTCACTCTGCCATTTAGGTTAGTATTGTGGAGTTACCACGATGTTGTTGACCCAACCTCAGTTTTAAAATCACCATTGGCCTCATGGTGAAAATCCCTGAGCAGTTGCGTTTCTTCCTGGCAACTGAGTTTTGAAGGACTCCTGTATCTTTGTAGTGACTGGGTGTATTGATACACCATCCAAAGCCTAATTAATAACTTCGCCATGCTTCACCAAGGGATATCAGTGTCATCTTTTTAAAATTTTACACATCTACCAATCGATGCCCTTCTTTGCAAGGCATTGAAAAACCTCCCTGGTCTTTGTGGTTGAATCTGTGCTTGAAATTCACTACTCGATGAAGGGACTTTACAGATCATTGTATGTGTGGGGTACAGAGAGGGGGTAGTCATTCTAAAATAATGTTAACCATATTATTGAATGCGGAATGAGTCCATGCGATTTGTTATGCACATTTGTATTCCTGAGCTTATTTAGGCCATAACAAAAGGGTTGAATAGTGATTGACTCAAGACATTTCAGCTTTTCATTTTTTATTCATTTCTAAAATGTTCTGCAAACAAAATTCCACTTTTACATTTTGGGGTACTGTGTGTAGACCAGTGACACAAAATCTCAATTTAGTCCATTTTAAATTCAGGCTGTAACGCAACAAAATGTAGAAGAACTAAAGGGGTGTGAATACTTTCTGAAGGCACTGTACACATGTCATTATACATTCCAACCATTGTTAAAGAGGAAAGATAAATACATCCACTGGTGTTTCTCCTGGGTTATTGGATCTGGGTTATTGGATCTGGGTTATTGGATCTGGGTTATTGTACATTGTTTTGGCTAGGACTGTAACTGAGTTTTCAGAAATATCTTTTCACATTGTTGCTCCAAAATAAGTATATTGGTTTCCTACTAATATTGTACACTGTTGGCTTGTTTTAAAGACCACACACAGTAGGAAGGAGAATGTGTGTGTGTGATGAGCCAGTGATTACACCGTGCTGTAACGTGTGTGTGTGTTTATCTCTCTGTGTGTGAGCTCTGCCCACCACAACACTCCTGTTCACACAGTTCCAGAGTTCTGCAGGGTTTTGCAAAGTGACTACAGGTCTAATTGAAACAAGATGTGCTCTGAATACACATCCCTTGAGTAATACCCAGACTCACACACTTTCAGACTCTCGTTGATCACTGTATACTTTAATTATGCCCCAAAGCAGCAGTAAGTAAATAAACCACATTTCTCATAATGCAGTAATAACATGTCATTAACTGGACTTCCCGCTCAGAGAGGTTAATTATGGCGGGGGCTCCCAAACCTTTTCACTCAGGGCCCCCCTTGAAGCATTGGGGAACATCCCACACACCCCTGCGCGCGCACCCGCCACATCTATTTCTATGAGCACAAGCACTGGAGAGAATTGAGCAGGTTTAAAGCTTATTTTCTGCAATTCTACACATTTTGTCATGGGATACAAAGAACATTTTACAGTTTTAAAGCAAATCTTCTTGCAATTCTATATGTTTTGCCATGTATAATGTGTGTTCATGTGCTATTTGAGTGACAAAAAAATGTGAACAATATCTATGGGCTAAAAAAAACTAATAAAAAAGCTTTAGCTGACAGGCTGGTTGATCTGGAAATGTCTGACAAGTTCTAAAGTTATAAATACTGTAGCTCTCTAAGGTATTACTGACTGATATGACAAGAGGAACTGATGATGCACTACTATTACGCACCTCTCAGTTTGGGAACAACTGAATTATGGGATCACACCTTGGAGAGACGGGCTGCATCTCAATAGTCCTTGTGTCTCCTGGACATAGACCTGCACGATAGGTTAAAGTAGTATAGTCCTTGTGTCTCCTGGACATAGACCTGCACGATAGGTTAAAGTAGTATAGTCCTTGTGTCTCCTGGACATAGACCTGCACGATAGGTTAAAGTAGTATAGTCCTTGTGTCTCCTGGACATAGACCTGCACGATAGGTTAAAGTAGTATAGTCCTTGTGTCTCCTGGACATAGACCTGCACGATAGGTTAAAGTAGTATAGTCCTTGTGTCTCCTGGACATAGACCTGCACGATAGGTTAAAGTAGTATAGTCCTTGTGTCTCCTGGACATAGACCTGCACGATAGGTTAAAGTAGTATAGTCCTTGTGTCTCCTGGACATAGACCTGCACGATAGGTTAAAGTAGTATAGTCCTTGTGTCTCCTGGACATAGACCTGCACGATAGGTTAAAGTAGTATAGTCCTTGTGTCTCCTGGACATAGACCTGCACGATAGGTTAAAGTAGTATAGTCCTTGTGTCTCCTGGACATAGACCTGCACGATAGGTTAAAGTAGTATAGTCCTTGTGTCTCCTGGACATAGACCTGCACGACAGGTTAAAGTAGTATAGCGAGCGAAGCGAAGACAGGTGTTCCCCATGACTAAATCAGCTCCAGAAGGAAAGGAGATGAGGAGAGGAAGCCACTTTAGACTAGAATGAGATGCAGAGCAAGTTTCACACTCAGTTTACATCTGTTCCATTATTTCCCTCTCATAATTGATGTTATCTGCCCTCCTAAGATAGTTAAACTGTAGACAGTCTGCTGTAAACAGAGACACCAGGGGGTTTGTTTGTTTTAGTGATGGTGGTGAAATGACACTTTTACACCAGACTGGCCAGACTGGTATTCCAGTGCCAGTAAATGATTTCAGATGGGATTCTAGACACTGACACATACTATGTTACGGTGTGTGTTTGTGTGCATGTGCACGTGCATTCGTGTAAATGAGGTGTGAGGAGGGGGGGGGGTTGAAATGGGCAGCAGACAGAAACAGACTTCTGTAGTTTTCCAGTTGTGTTTATAACTACCCTCAGCGGTGTGAACTACTAACATGGAAATAAGGGACAAGATGGCAGTTTGTTCCACTTGATTTGAATGCAAACGCCAGAGTTGTTCCGATGGCTCAGTTGGTTGGAGCATCGTGCTTCTCACAAGTTGTGGGTTTGATAAGACATTAGCTGTAAGTTGCTTACGATACAAGCGTCTAAATGCCAGCTTGAATAACACTCATTCTATTTCAGCACTGAGATGGACATGTCGTCTGTAATAATGTTATGACAAACTATACTTCTCTACGTCTAAATGGCAGCTTGAATAAAGTTTGACATTTTCACATAGAATGAAAACTGCTGGTCACACTGATACCCTGATGTTAAATTATATGTTTATGATGTCCTTGACCAGGACTATGGTCAAAGCAACCGCAGCCGACCACGGTCTTTCTATGGTTACTATGCACGGTCATCATCACTCCTACTCGCTATTAGTCATCTGAGGTCGCCCCTAACATAAACATTTTTTTTATATCACAACTTTAGAGGATCATGTGTTTGTGTGTGTTACTGCATAATTACACAACCATAACATACATTGGCCTCTGTACACATTTCAAAAGAGGTTTGGTTCTCTGTGTTGGTTGGTTATGTCCCTTTATCTCTGGTAGTGAAATTAAACCTGATACCATTTTGGGAAAGAGACCACAATGGCAAGACTCTTAACTAGGCTAACTGGCTAAACTGACCCCTTAATTCTCTCTCTCTTTCTCT
Source organism: Oncorhynchus keta (assembly GCF_023373465.1). Classification (NCBI taxonomy): domain Eukaryota; kingdom Metazoa; phylum Chordata; class Actinopteri; order Salmoniformes; family Salmonidae; genus Oncorhynchus; species Oncorhynchus keta. Next base: position 64,752,870 of record NC_068448.1, read on the forward strand.
CTCCCTCTCCTTCTCTCTACTCTCTCTCACTCTCTACCCTCTACTCTCTACTTCTACTCTCTCTCTACTCTCTCTCTGCCAGGTCAGGTGACAGGGAACAATAACACCACCTTCATCTCCAGCGGTCAGGTTATGAACTTCAGCGCTGATGTCATCGTCGTCTACGTCAGCCAGACGTCGCTAGGCAACGAGGAGGAAGGGCCAGATGATGCATTCGGAATCCCCGTCCAGGAACAGGCCAATGAGAGAGCTCCGTTGTTCCAGAGGTCTGCCTCCTCCAAAAGTGTCGGTCATTCACCTCCACATTCTCCAAGGAACTCCATTACCCATAACCCCCCACAGCAGGATGACAACCTGCCAGTTCAGGAAGTGACTGATGAGTTGCCCAGTGACTGATGAAGTGAGACAAGAAAATTGTGGATAGTGTACCATAAAGAGAGGAGTGAAGCCACAGACTTGTTGACACTCCAAAACCTATTGCTACGACCTACTTGAAACAATAGTCCATAGTCTTCCTGGGTAGGTGCTAGGAATTGGAACTGTGCCATAGACATAGAACTGGAACCTGAAGGACTGTGTTCCTCATCTGGACCTCATGGCTGTCTCAATAGTCTCATGAAGCCTCCTTTACTTCATTGTCTCATTTCTTTCATTTTTACTGATCTAAAAGAGCTGGACAACTGAAATCAAGTCCATGAGTTTGACTCCCTTCTTGTTGTTATCCTTGGTGTTGATTTCTTCTCAGAGCACCACGAGTGCGGTTTGTTGTTAAGAAAAATGCTATGCATTTGTTGAGCTATATACTACACATGTAAATGTGTTGTTTATTTTCTAAAATATTTTTGATGTTGGACGAATGAAGAAATCTTTGGAACGAAAGCCTTATTGTCGTACTACAAAAACCATGGAAGTGGATCAGTGATCCTCACTCGTGTGATGAGTAACCTTGTCTGAAAAGACTTGTGTTAGCTTTAGCTCAGAGGGCTAACACAGTCTTGTGGACAGCAGGACACCCGGGATTCATCCACCTTAATCAATTGTGCTGACCCAAAGAGAATAGACTGCACTATGCAGAAATCACTCCGCCATTTCGTGGTTACTAAAATCGAATAGTTTGCCTAATTTCAGTCTGTGACAAAACAAGCATGTCTAGTGTAGAGAATCATTGTAGCATCTAAATCGCTGGGAAATATATTTACCGTAATCAAAAATGTTGTATTTTCAGCTGTTTGAAGCTGGTGTAAAAAGATTTAAGTAAAAGACGCAAAAAACGAAACTTCAGAACAGAACGCATAGAAATAGTGCACATAGAACATATCTACTGGTTCTTTGCTTTGAATGATAATGACCGATCGATAACTCCCGTTTCTATGTGAATTTGGTCGGGTCGCCCAAAAAGTTACATATTGCAGCTTTTAAGACTTTATCTGGTTGAACAACATAGTGTCTCCGAGCATTTTGTATTAGTCAATATTTAAATCAGAGACACTCACATTTAGTGTCATATGTTATGTTTCATATGGTATGTATTAATAATAATAATATAATTTGAGGATGCCCATCATCCATTTCGTATGATATCTTACGAATTCCAAATTGTATGATATGTTACAAATTCCAATTTGTATAATATGTTACGAATTTGAAAAATTTATGATACAGTATGTTACGAATTCCAATTTGTTGAGGCTAACGTTAGCTAGGTGGGTAGGAGGCTAACATTAGCTAGCTGGCAAACGTTAGTTATGCTAGGGGTTAAGGTTAGCAGGCTGGGGTTTAGCTAAAAGAGTTTGAGTTGGGGTTAGCTAAAAAGTGTAAGGTTAAGGGAAGGGTTAGCTAACATGCTAAGTAGTTGCAAAGTAGCTAAAAAGTAGTAAGTCGTTAAAGTAGATAATTAGCTAAAATTGTCTGTGATACGATTCGATAATGTTTGCATTATACGCCCACCTGTCCCCCCTGTCCTTTACTTTTTGCCTTAAGTAAACTTCTGTCTTTTGTAACCATACCAAACGTAACATATACTAATGCTAGTGTCTCGGATTTACATTTACTATGTTACGTCTAGTCTATTTGACCAGGCTGTGTTGAAATGAAAACCAGCTCACACAGTTAGTCTACAAGTCCAAGTCTAAAACCAGCTATTGAATAGCTAACCAATCAAATAAAGCTTTCAAGAGTTGAAAGTGAAAACTTGTCTGTAAATAAACTATAACTATTGATTCAAATTTCAATAAATGACAAAACTGTTTTGATTCAAATCGAGTGTTTTTTTTTGTGACAGCAGCCGTACCGTTATTCCATGGTTTACTGTCTGCTATCTGGTCATTACAATGAAGTTATTTATCTTCTCTCTGAGCCATAATGACTGTGAAAACAGAGCTAATTACACATGTGGCCGGGCTTCAGTTTCTGTCACTGCCCCAATGCAGACAGACAGACTGACAGTATTTCATTATCACACAAGATGGCTGGCAGGATAGGGCCAACGTAGCATTGGCCACGTTTAGCTTGCGTAGCATCTAGGATAGGGCTATTTTCTCTAAAACCACATGAGAAGGGCTGGAGATGCTGATTTAGGGCCTGGTTTGGGTCGTTTGTGTTTGCGTGCAAGTGTACGTGCGTGTGTGCCATTGAGAACCAGAGGCCCACCAGGAGAGTAGGGTATTTTCTGTTGTCTGTGAAAACAGGAAGTTATGACTAGCCTGCACATGGTTTACATCAGATGCCTTCAGCTCAGCTGCTTCTAGAGAACATAAGAATAGAGAATGTGTAGATTTAGAGGGTAATGTATTGGAGAACATTTGCACTAAACTATGATGCCACCTAGTGAAGGATGTATTACTTGTATTACATGTATTGCACACAAACAAATACACACACTGCATTTCCTGTAATGTTCTAGTTCGCTGCTGATGACACAGGGCAGCAAGTTCTCACCTGGAAACTAACAGAAACTTCGCAGTCAGAAATGCTGAAACTGGAATATCTTCACCTGCTGTTTCGACAGGCTTGAATTACACCTGAGGTGAAACAGAACCTGTATGGAAGTGTGAGACTCCATTCTTATGTAGGGACCTGGGATTTTACTAACCATACATGTGACATTAGGTTTTCACAGTCCAGTCACATGGTCAGGATAAAACATGGTGGCCCACTAATAGGAGGAGCCTCCGGCTGGCTATCTCTCTTGACTAACTCCTTCCACGTCTCTACTTATCACAGAATACTGTTACTATTCAGATACACATTTTGTAAGAAAGAGTTTCTCTAAGGCACAGTAATGAATTAGACACAACTCTCCCCTGATGAAAGAAGGGTTTATCTGGGGCCTATCAATAGACCATTAACAATTTGGAGACATGACACGCACACACACACACACACACACATATATATATACGCTTGCATGCGCACACACACACACACACACACAAGAGTCTCGACACACAGCGTCCTCTAGCACATCCGTTTCTGTGAGTGGACAGAAAGACAGACTGGTTGAAGAGGGGATTTCTGAAGTCTCCCAAGAGGATATCAGTTTTCTATCAGAAACACAGAGATGGAAAAGATCCGGTAAGACTAATCCCTATGGTTCTACTGTAAATATATGTAAGACTAATCCCTATGGTTCTACTGTAAATATATGTAAGACTAATCCCTATGGTTCTACTGTAAATATATGTAAAACTAATCCCTATGGTTCTACTGTAAATATATGTAAGACCAATCCCTATGGTTCTACTGTAAATATATGTAAGACTAATCCCTATGGTTCTACTGTAAATATATGTAAGACCAATCCCTATGGTTCTACTGTATGTAAGACCAATCCCTATGGTTCTACTGTAAATATATGTAAGACTAATCCCTATGGTTCTACTGTAAATATATGTAAGACCAATCCCTATGGTTCTACTGTATGTAAGACCAATTCCTATGGTTCTACTGTAAATATATGTAATACCAATCCCTATGGTTCTACTGTAAATATATGTAAGACTAATCCCTATGGTTCTACTGTAAATATATGTAAAACCAATCCCTATGGTTCTACTGTAAATATATGTAAGACTAATCCCTATGGTTCTACTGTAAATATATGTAAGACCAATCCCTATGGTTCTACTGTAAATATATGTAAGACCAATCCCTATGGTTCTACTGTAAATATATGTAAGACTAATCCCCATGGTTCTACTGTAAATATATGTAAGACCAATCCCTATGGTTCTACTGTAAATATATGTAAGACCAATCCCTATGGTTGTACTGTAATTAGATGTAAGACTAATCCCTATGGTTCTACTGTAATTAGATGTAAGACTAATCCCTATGGTTCTACTGTAAATAGATGTAAAACCAATCCCTATGGTTCTACTGTAAATAGATGTAAAATCAATCCCTATGGTTCTACTGTAAATAGATGTAAAACCATCAAAGAGAAAATAACTGCGATTCATATAATTTAATATTAATGTAACGAATTGTGTTGTCCCAGTCAATATCAACAACAAATGTCAAACAGCTTATTTGTTTATCATATTGGCTCTCTCTTCTTCAAGGTCCCTGATCACGAAGCACTGGTCGTCTGATGTTCGTCTGGATGGGAAGACTGCGATCGTGACGGGAGCTAACACTGGCATTGGCAAGGAGACCGCCATGGACCTGGCCAAGAGAGGTAGACCATACAATCTTACATTCTATTGCTTCCCTTGTCCCCCTTATAGTCCATATAACCCCCTGCATATATTGTTCTTTTTTTTACGGCTCCTCTTTACTTACTTGTTACTTTTATCTCTTATTCTTATCCGTATTTTTTAAACTGCACTGTTGGTTAGGGGCTCATAAGTAAACATTTCACTGTAAGGTTGTAGTATATATTACCTGTTGTAGTATATATTACCTGTTGTATTATATATTACCTGTTGTAGTATATATTACCTGTTGTAGTATATATTACCTGTTGTAGTATATATTACCTGTTGTAGTATATATTACCTGTTGTAGTATATTCTTAGCGCTCCCAGAGCGCTAAGAACCTTGGCGTGATCCTGGACAACACCCTGTCGTTCTCAACTAACATCAAGGCGGTGGCCCGTTCCTGTAGGTTCATGCTCTACAACATCCGCAGAGTACGACCCTGCCTCACACAGGAAGCCTACAACTCATCCAGAACGCCGCAGCCCGTCTGGTGTTCAACCTTCCCAAGTTCTCTCACGTCACCCCGCTCCTCCGCTCTCTCCACTGGCTTCCAGTTGAAGCTCGCATCCGCTACAAGACCATGGTGCTTGCCTACGGAGCTGTGAGGGGAACGGCACCTCAGTACCTCCAGGCTCTGATCAGGCCCTACACCCAAACAAGGGCACTGCGTTCATCCACCTCTGGCCTGCTCGCCTCCCTACCACTGAGGAAGTACAGTTCCCGCTCAGCCCAGTCAAAACTGTTCGCTGCTCTGGCCCCCCAATGGTGGAACAAACTCCCTCACGACGCCAGGACAGCGGAGTCAATCACCACCTTCCGGAGACACCTGAAACCCCACCTCTTTAAGGAATACCTAGGATAGGATAAGTAATCATTCTCACCCCCCCCCTAAAAGATTTAGATGCACTATTGTAAAGTGGCTGTTCCACTGGATGTCATAAGGTGAATGCACCAATTTTTAAGTCGCTCTGGATAAGAGCGTCTGCTAAATTACTTAAATGTAATGTAAATGTAAATGTATATTACCTGTTGTAGTATATATTACCTGTTGTAGTATATATTACCTGTTGTAGTATATATTACCTGTTGTATTATATATTACCTGTTGTATTATATATTACCTGTTGTAGTATATATTACCTGTTGTAGTATATATTACCTGTTGTAGTATATATTACCTGTTGTATTATATATATTACCTGTTGTATTATATATTACCTGTTGTATTATATATTACCTGTTGTATTATATATTACCTGTTGTAGTATATATTACCTGTTGTATTATATATTACCTGTTGTATTGTATATTACCTGTTGTATTATATATTACCTGTTGTATTATATATTACCTGCTGTAGTATATATTACCTGTTGTAGTATATATTACCTGTTGTATTATATATTACCTGTTGTAGTATATATTACCTGTTGTAGTATATATTACCTGTTGTATTATATATTACCTGTTGTATTATATATTACCTGTTGTAGTATATATTACCTGTTGTATTATATATTACCTGTTGTATTATATATTACCTGTTGTAGTATATATTACCTGTTGTAGTATATATTACCTGTTGTAGTATATATTACCTGTTATATTATATATTACCTGTTGTATTATATATTACCTGTTGTATTATATATTACCTGTTGTAGTATATATTACCTGTTGTAGTATATATTACCTGTTGTAGTATATATTACCTGTTGTAGTATATATTACCTGTTGTATTATATATTACCTGTTGTATTATATATTACCTGTTGTAGTATATATTACCTGTTGTAGTATATATTACCTGTTGTAGTATATATTACCTGTTGTAGTATATATTACCTGTTGTATTATATATTACCTGTTGTATTATATATTACCTGTTGTATTATATATTACCTGTTGTATTATATATTACCTGTTGTAGTATATATTACCTGTTGTAGTATATATTACCTGTTGTAGTATATATTACCTGTTGTAGTATATATTACCTGTTGTATTATATATTACCTGTTGTAGTATATATTACCTGTTTTATTATATATTACCTGTTGTAGTATATATTACCTGTTGTATTATATATTACCTGTTGTAGTATATAGTACCTGTTGTAGTATATATTACCTGTTGTATTATATATTACCTGTTGTAGTATATATTACCTGTTGTATTATATATTACCTGTTGTATTATATATTACCTGTTGTATTATATATTGCCTGTTGTAGTATATATTACCTGTTGTATTATATATTACCTGTTGTAGTATATATTACCTGTTGTATTATATATTACCTGTTGTAGTATATATTACCTGTTGTAGTATATATTACCTGTTGTATTATATATTACCTGTTGTAGTATATATTACCTGTTGTATTATATATTACCTGTTGTAGTATATATTACCTGTTGTAGTATATATTACCTGTTGTATTATATATTACCTGTTGTAGTATATATTACCTGTTGTATTATATATTACCTGTTGTATTATATATTACCTGTTGTATTATATATTGCCTGTTGTAGTATATATTACCTGTTGTATTATATATTACCTGTTGTAGTATATATTACCTGTTGTATTATATATTACCTGTTGTAGTATATATTACCTGTTGTAGTATATATTACCTGTTGTATTATATATTACCTGTTGTAGTATATATTACCTGTTGTATTATATATTACCTGTTGTAGTATATATTACCTGTTGTAGTATATATTACCTGTTGTATTATATATTACCTGTTGTAGTATATATTACCTGTTGTATTATATATTACCTGTTGTAGTATATATTACCTGTTGTAGTATATATTACCTGTTGTATTATATATTACCTGTTGTATTATATATTACCTGTTGTAGTATATATTACCTGTTGTATTATATATTACCTGTTGTATTATATATTACCTGTTGTAGTATATATTACCTGTTGTAGTATATATTACCTGTTGTATTATATATTACCTGTTGTAGTATATATTACCTGTTGTATTATATATTACCTGTTGTAGTATATATTACCTGTTGTATTATATATTACCTGTTGTAGTATATATTACCTGTTGTATTATATATTACCTGTTGTATTATATATTACCTGTTGTAGTATATATTACCTGTTGTATTATATATTACCTGTTGTAGTATATATTACCTGTTGTAGTATATATTACCTGTTGTATTATATATTACCTGTTGTGGTATATATTACCTGTTGTAGTATATATTACCTGTTGTATTATATATTACCTGTTGTATTATATATTACCTGTTGTAGTATATATTACCTGTTGTATTATATATTACCTGTTGTAGTATATATTACCTGTTGTATTATATATTACCTGTTGTATTATATATTACCTGTTGTATTATATATTGCCTGTTGTAGTATATATTACCTGTTGTATTATATATTACCTGTTGTAGTATATATTACCTGTTGTATTATATATTACCTGTTGTAGTATATATTACCTGTTGTAGTATATATTACCTGTTGTATTATATATTACCTGTTGTAGTATATATTACCTGTTGTATTATATATTACCTGTTGTAGTATATATTACCTGTTGTAGTATATATTACCTGTTGTATTATATATTACCTGTTGTAGTATATATTACCTGTTGTATTATATATTACCTGTTGTAGTATATATTACCTGTTGTAGTATATATTACCTGTTGTATTATATATTACCTGTTGTATTATATATTACCTGTTGTAGTATATATTACCTGTTGTATTATATATTACCTGTTGTATTATATATTACCTGTTGTAGTATATATTACCTGTTGTAGTATATATTACCTGTTGTATTATATATTACCTGTTGTAGTATATATTACCTGTTGTATTATATATTACCTGTTGTAGTATATATTACCTGTTGTATTATATATTACCTGTTGTAGTATATATTACCTGTTGTATTATATATTACCTGTTGTATTATATATTACCTGTTGTAGTATATATTACCTGTTGTATTATATATTACCTGTTGTAGTATATATTACCTGTTGTATTATATATTACCTGTTGTATTATATATTACCTGTTGTATTATATATTACCTGTTGTAGTATATATTACCTGTTGTATTATATATTACCTGTTGTATTATATATTACCTGTTGTAGTATATATTACCTGTTGTATTATATATTACCTGTTGTATTATATATTACCTGTTGTATTATATATTACCTGTTGTAGTATATATTACCTGTTGTATTATATATTACCTGTTGTAGTATATATTACCTGTTGTATTATATATTACCTGTTGTAGTATATATTACCTGTTGTATTATATATTACCTGTTGTATTATATATTACCTGTTGTAGTATATATTACCTGTTGTATTATATATTACCTGTTGTATTATATATTACCTGTTGTATTATATATTACCTGTTGTAGTATATATTACCTGTTGTATTATATATTACCTGTTGTATTATATATTACCTGTTGTAGTATATATTACCTGTTGTATTATATATGACCTGTTGTAGTATATATTACCTGTTGTAGTATATATTACCTGTTGTATTATATATTACCTGTTGTAGTATATATTACCTGTTGTAGTATATATTACCTGTTGTATTATATATTACCTGTTGTATTATATATTACCTGTTGTAGTATATATTACCTGTTGTAGTATATATTACCTGTTGTATTATATATTACCTGTTGTAGTATATATTACCTGTTGTATTATATATTACCTGTTGTAGTATATATTACCTGTTGTATTATATATTACCTGTTGTAGTATATATTACCTGTTGTATTATATATTACCTGTTGTAGTATATAGTACCTGTTGTAGTATATATTACCTGTTGTATTATATATTACCTGTTGTAGTATATATTACCTGTTGTAGTATATATTACCTGTTGTATTATATATTACCTGTTGTATTATATATTACCTGTTGTAGTATATATTACCTGTTGTATTATATATTACCTGTTGTATTATATATTACCTGTTGTATTATATATTACCTGTTGTATTATATATTACCTGTTGTAGTATATATTACCTGTTGTAGTATATATTACCTGTTGTATTCGCCACATGTGACTAATACAATTTGATTTGATATATGCGCCACCGTGGAAATCTAATTAGCACAATAAAAACATCCCCATAACATTTGGTCTGTTTAAGCTAGACGCATGGGCTGCATCTCAATCCCACCACATCCTCCGATGTCGGCCTTCCGTATCTGCGGTGAAAGGTGGCAGAGCTACAACGGTGTTTGTCAGACCAGGAGACATACCGGAAATTGGTCTTCTCTTGGAAACATCTGTAGCTTCCAAACTCTTATGACCCCTCAATGGAAAGATGAAACTGTTTTGCTCTACGACCCCCACAACCGTCACGGGACTGAAGTCAGTACTGCCGAATTGCCAACCTCTGTCTGTACACACTAATATGATCTCTCTATGGAAAGAGACTTTCAGGGTATATTATTAATGAGAGAGGTAGGAACCAGTGGGGGTGCATTGCAGTGTATGCTGGGAGTTTTACAGGCTACTGAAGTGTCAGAAATGTGCTAGACATCATGGACAGTATGGTAGTTTGATACGTTTTAAAAGTGTGAAGATAATTGAATAAAAAAGGGGTTATCTTACTCTAGGTGCACACGTCATCCTGGCCTGCAGGGACATGGAGAAGGCGGAGCTTGCGGTCAGTGACATCGTCAGGGAAATGGGAGGGGCCAAGGTGGAAGCCAGGAAGCTTGACCTCGCTGACACCAAGTCCATCTGTGAATTTGCTGAAAACATCTACAACAGTGGGTTAAAACACACACACACAACACCATATACTGTAAAACCTATTAAACACCATACTGTCAGGGCTCTGATACAGAGGTGTTCTGACTCTTTTTGTCCCCCAGCGGAGAAGGTGCTTCACTTCCTGATCAACAATGCAGGTGTGGCCACCTGTCCTTACAGCACCACTGTAGATGGATATGAGATGCAGCTTGGAGTCAACCACCTGGGTACGAGACAGAACGGCAGGTTTATTAACAAGACTGCAAGCAACACTTTTTTCCATTGCCACATAATTTATTTTTTTTACCTTTATTTAACCAGGCAAGTCAGTTAAGAACACATTCTTATTTTCAATGATGGCCTAGGAACAGTGGGTTAACTGCCTGTTCAGGCGCAGAACGACAGATTTGTACCTTGTCAGCTCAGGGGTTTGAACTCACAAACTTCTGGTTACTAATCCAACACTCTAACCACTAGGCTACGCTGAGAATATATTATCATTGATTGATTGCCATTGATTGAAACTTATCCTTATGAACTATTTCCTTTTTCCAGGTCACTTCTTTCTGACTTTCCTCCTATTGGATCTGCTGAAGCACTCCGCCCCCTCCCGTGTCATCACTGTGTCGTCATCGGCTCACGCCATGGGCAGGATCCACTTTGAGGACCTGAACAGTGAGAAAGAATACCACCCTGTCAAGGCCTACGTCCAGAGCAAACTGGCTAATATACTGTTCACTAGAGAGCTGGCCAAGAGGACCGCGGGTGGGTATGGGTGTGTGTTTCCATGCATGTAGCATCCTGTAGAGAATGGATCTAAGCGTACACCAGTGTGAGTGTCTCGTGTCTCAACCACCATCACTCTGTGGTTGAAATAGAGCAAAGAGGCCCTGGGTACTTGAACAATGTGTGTGTGTGTGTGTGCGTGTGTGTATTAACAGTTCTAGGTGTGACAGCCTATGCAGTCCACCCGGGGGTAGTGAACACTGATCTGATGCGTCACACAAAGCGCCCCCTACAGCTCATGTTTAAGAAGTTCAGCTACTTCCTCAAGACGCCAGCAGAAGGAGCCTACACCACTCTGTACTGCATCCTGACCCCTGATTCTGAACTCACCTCTGGGGGTTACTATAGGTCAGTGACCTTTCACCTCTCATCCCTGACCCTGAACACTAATATGTACAGTACTTGATTACCCATGAAATAAGGGTGTAAAATAAAATAATTCTCTCTCTCTCTCTCTCAGTGGTTGTGCACAGGCAGTGTGTGCCAGGGCTGGTAGTGATGAAGGCACCGCTCTCAAACTCTGGGCTGTTAGCTGTCATCTACTGGGCATCTGCTGGAGATGAACAGACACCCAATATTAATGCTAATAATAATCTTTACACCAAATTGCTTCTTTCTGTCACGTCAAATACTGAGAAAATATTGCTATCATAAGTCCTACTATGTCAAATGCTAAATGTGAAGAGGGAGACAGACAGGTGATGTATGATGTGGCTGATGGTGAGCGCAGGTGGAAGTGGTACAGATAGGTTATAGAATGTGTAGAGTTAGTGTTGCAGTCAGTAAACTATCTGAGACTGACTGGACAAGGAAAGCTATATGTCAAATATTCAGTTGAACTAAATCATGTAATTGTCTTCTGTTTTTACACCTTTGATTCCTGTGCTTTCTGGAGAAAGTAAAATGCTATCAAATGCTATACCAACATTCTGCCTTTTCTTGTTGGGAGTAATTTAGGCTTTCTGACTATTATTTAGACCAGCAATAGCTTTCTCTACATTAATTATCTATTAGAACACGACTAAAATAGGCTGACAAGTATCACTAAAATTGGCCTATGGGGACATCTAGTGGTCAAAGCTTCAAACCACAAGACTTCTTAAAATGAGCGCTCGATCTGCACATTGACACAGTGTAACAGGAGTAGAAGATGACGATGATGTAACCAACTGAACCTCGGATTATAAAAAGGAAAGGTTGTGAGTTTTCTACAGGATACTCTGTTGACCTCGTCCCACAAACAATGTTAGTCACTCAGGATGTGTGGGACTATTTTTTCCCCCCAGAAAATGTAAGTTATTACGTTTAAGTTATTATATTATTCTAACTAGGACATATTTGTAAATGTTTGTTCTCTGACTGGCAAGGTGTGCCATACCTTGTTCAGGGCGAAACGTGTAGTAATGTCAACTGCCATAATCAGCCAATTCGTTTGGTGTCCTTTTATATTCAAGGGAAAAGGAACAAACATTGTGAGCTAGGCCTTTACAAAACCTGAATTGTCTACCGGTAGGCTATCCGAATTGTTAAACTGAAAGTATCCGATCAATGAACTGATCAAATAAAAGGCATTAAATGCATTGAATTGATCTCACTCCACTCCTGGGGAAATTGGACCCCAAAAGAGGACCCCTGAGCAAGTCATTAGTTCGAGACAGTAATTCAATAAAGTCGTGCTGAGCATATTGTAAGATCTCACAACATCTGGAGAATAAGTTAAAATGTCAAAAGATATTTTCTTAATTAATTAATTTACTCACTGTTCAAACAGACAACCAAAGCCAGTTCTCTATTAACCACTACTATATTATAATGGTAATAAAATAAAAATATTCGCAGCACAACGACGTGCTGGAACGCACCCATAGTGTGACAGATGTCGGGTGGGCGGGCTGCAACGCGGAGGAATGTATCCATTGATACAACCTAGAGTTGAGAGGAAACTTGTTTAGATGAACTTGGGGTATTGAGGAGAAAGATTGGTCACTGGGAAAGGAATGCATTCAATCAGGTAGGTCAATGACTATTTATATTGGGGAAAACAAAGATGCTGTGGTGGCAGTCATTTTCTCTTTCAGTGTACAGAACTATTTTTCTCCTTCAAATTCGAACTGTTATTACTGTTGTAATTATGAAACATTGAACAAATTGTTACCACTATAGTGTATTGACATTAAATTGCAATTAGACTAGTCCAGGGCTCTCCAACCCTGTTAATGGAGCGGTAGCGTCCTGTAGGTTCTCACCAACCCTATTCTAGCACACCTAATTCTAATAACTAGCTGGTTGATACATTGAACCAGGTCAGTTACAACTGGGGTTGGAGTGAAAATGTACAGGAGGGTATCTCTCCAGGAACAGGGTTGGAGACCTCTGGGCTAGTTTATTATGTTACAGTTTCTCAATCGCTTTGGCTAATTTCTTTGAAACAGTCTTAACGTTCTCTAAACTAAGTGCAATTGTCACAACTGTTTTACGGGACATCACAACTATTGCATGTCTGCAAAATGTGGTAACTCACCCAAAACATTTCATTCATGCTTCAAAAACCGAATTGTGTCAGTAAATTGGCCAATGCCACCAAAATGAAAAGTTTTGTCATCGTGTGAGCCGTACTGGTCAAAATGTCTCGTCTTGCGTGGCGTAACCAACCCCTGCAACGATGGCCTGTGATGTCCTCCCAAGCAGCATTCAGGGCATTTAACAGAGACATCTGATCTTGTGCCCGATAGTCATATACTTTCCACCTTCATGCTGAAAAAAACGGATTCAGGAATGGGGAGGACGGTGAAAGAAAAGCCATTGACATCCTTTCATGTGCAGCAAACCATTCCCTAACAATGTTGGTTTGGTGGAAGCTGACATTATTCCACACAATTACATCATTTGGCAAATCTGGTCTAACCTCTTTGGTGTTCTGGAATTAGGTCTCTGTAAAGTGTATTTAGGAAGGACAGGAGAAGTTGAGTGTTATAGGGCCCAGTGTGAGGAATGTGTGCTCACACCATTCTCAGAAATGGCAGCACACATTGTAATACTGCCCACACGTTGGCCTGGTGTGGCATTTGTGGCTCTGCATCCAATGAGGTTGTGGCCACGCCTCCTGCCTTTGGCCAGATTGAACCCAGCCTCTCCACAAAAACAAGAATGTGGGTCGTTTTGTGTCCTTCCAGCTCCATTGTTCTCTGTATAGTAACACAGAAACAAAATATAAAGTCAGCCTATTATGGAATCAGACAGTTTAGTAAAGTACAAATGTTTTCTTATGGGCATCTACAACTTCAAGAAGTATATACAGGCATCATTGAAGTACAGTATACCACGTGCACACCAATGTTTTACCTGGACATACTGGTACCACAGCTCCTACCTGGACATACTGGTACCACAGCTCCTACCTGGACATACTGGTACCACAGCTCCTACCTGGACATACTGGTACCACAGCTCCTACCTGGACATACTGGTACCACAGCTCCTTCACTCTGTCACTATTCCTCTCAAATGGCACCTTGTACAGTTGTTTCTTAGTCATTTAAAAAATAATGTTTTTATCTGTCTGTAGTGGAAATGCTGACCATTGATATTTGCAAATATAGTCATCATTTATGATTGCACTTTGGATCTCTTAGCCTGATGGAATTGTTGGCTATGACCATTTTGCAAATTTCTTGTTCTTGCTGACGGCTGAATACTGCTGCTCTGCCACCAGCATGAGGTCGTTGTGCAGCCCTATATATGACATGTAGAGGTCGTTGTGCAGTCCTATATATGACATGTAGAGGTCGTTGTGCAGTCCTATATATGACATGTAGAGGTCGTTGTGCAGCCCTATATATGACATGTAGAGGTCGTTGTGCAGTCCTATATATGACATGTAGAGCTGCTCTGTCATCAACATGAGGTCGTTGTGCAGCCCTATATATGACATGTAGAGGTCGTTGTGCAGCCCTATATATGACATGTAGAGCTGCTCTGTCATCAACATGAGGTCGTTGTGCAGTCCTATATATGACATGTAGAGGTCGTTGTGCAGCCCTATATATGACATGTAGAGCTGCTCTGTCATCAACATGAGGTCGTTGTGCAGTCCTATATATGACATGTAGAGGTCGTTGTGCAGCCCTATATATGACATGTAGAGCTGCTCTGTCATCAACATGAGGTCGTTGTGCAGTCCTATATATGACATGTAGAGGTCGTTGTGCAGCCCTATATATGACATGTAGAGCTGCTCTGTCATCAACATGAGGTCGTTGTGCAGTCCTATATATGACATGTAGAGGTCGTTGTGCAGTCCTATATATGACATGTAGAGGTCGTTGTGCAGTCCTATATATGACATGTAGAGCTGCTGTGCCACCAGCATCGTTGTACAGACCTGTTTACATTAGGCTGTACTCTCTGACCAGCCTCTTCCATTGTGAGACCATGGTTTATAACACTGTGGACCTGTTTACATTAGGCTGTACTCTCCAACCAGCCTCTTCCATTGTAACACCATGGTTTATAACACTGTGGACCTGTTTACATTAGGCTGTACTCTCCAACCAGCCTCTTCCATTGTCAGACCATGGTTTATAACACTGTGGACCTGTTTACATTAGGCTGTACTCTCTGACCAGCCTCTTCCATTGTCAGACCATGGTTTATAACACTGTGGACCTGTTTACATTAGGCTGTACTCTCCGACCAGCCTCTTCCATTGTTAGACCATGGTTTATAACACTGTGGACCTGTTTACATTGGGCTGTACTCTCTGACCAGCCTCTTCCATTGTCAGACCATGGTTTATAACACTGTGGACATGTTTACATTAGGCTGTACTCTCTGACCAGCCTCTTCCATTGTCAGACCATGGTTTATAACACTGTGGACCTGTTTACATTAGGCTGTACTCTCTGACCAGCCTCTTCCATTGTAACACCATGGTTTATAACACTGTGGACCTGTTTACATTAGGCTGTACTCTCTGACCAGCCTCTTCCATTGTCAGACCATGGTTTATAACACTGTGGGCCTGTTTACATTAGGCTGTACTCTCTGACCAGCCTCTTCTATTGTCAGACCATGGTTTATAACACTGTGGACCTGTTTACATTAGGCTGTACTCTCTGACCAGCCTCTTCCATTGTCAGACCATGGTTTATAACACTGTGGACCTGTTTACATTAGGCTGTACTCTCTGACCAGCCTCTTCCATTGTAACACCATGGTTTATAACACTGTGGACCTGTTTACATTAGGCTGTACTCTCCAACCAGCCTCTTCCATTGTCAGACCGTGGTTTATGACACTGTGGACCTGTTTACATTAGGCTGTACTCTCCGACCAGCCTCTTCCATTGTCAGACCGTGGTTTATAACACTGTGGACATGTTTACATTAGGCTGTACTCTCTGACCAGCCTCTTCCATTGTCAGACCATGGTTTCTAACACTGTGGACCTGTTTACATTAGGCTGTACTCTCTGACCAGCCTCTTCTATTGTCAGACCATGGTTTATAACACTGTGGACCTGTTTACATTAGGCTGTACTCTCTGACCAGCCTCTTCCATTGTGAGACCATGGTTTATAACACTGTGGACGTGTTTACATTAGGCTGTACTCTCTGACCAGCTTCTTCCATTGTCACACCATGGTTTATAACACTGTGGACCTGTTTACATTAGGCTGTACTCTCTGACCAGCCTCTTCTATTGTCAGACCATGGTTTATAACACTGTGGACCTGTTTACATTAGGCTGTACTCTCTGACCAGCCTCTTCCATTGTCAGACCATGGTTTATAACACTGTGGACCTGTTTACATTAGGCTGTACTCTCTGACCAGCCTCTTCCATTGTAACACCATGGTTTATAACACTGTGGACCTGTTTACATTAGGCTGTACTCTCCAACCAGCCTCTTCCATTGTCAGACCGTGGTTTATGACACTGTGGACCTGTTTACATTAGGCTGTACTCTCCGACCAGCCTCTTCCATTGTCAGACCGTGGTTTATAACACTGTGGACATGTTTACATTAGGCTGTACTCTCTGACCAGGCTCTTCCATTGTCAGACCATGGTTTATAACACTGTGGACCTGTTTACATTAGGCTGTACTCTCTGACCAGCCTCTTCTATTGTCAGACCATGGTTTATAACACTGTCGACCTGTTTACATTAGGCTGTACTCTCTGACCAGCCTCTTCCATTGTGAGACCATGGTTTATAACACTGTGGACCTGTTTACATTAGGCTGTACTCTCCAACCAGCCTCTTCCATTGTAACACCATGGTTTATAACACTGTGGACCTGTTTACATTAGGCTGTACTCTCCAACCAGCCTCTTCCATTGTCAGACCATGGTTTATAACACTGTGGACCTGTTTACATTAGGCTGTACTCTCTGACCAGCCTCTTCCATTGTCAGACCATGGTTTATAACACTGTGGACCTGTTTACATTAGGCTGTACTCTCCAACCAGCCTCTTCCATTGTTAGACCATGGTTTATAACACTGTGGACCTGTTTACATTGGGCTGTACTCTCTGACCAGCCTCTTCCATTGTCAGACCATGGTTTATAACACTGTGGACATGTTTACATTAGGCTGTACTCTCTGACCAGCCTCTTCCATTGTCAGACCATGGTTTATAACACTGTGGACCTGTTTACATTAGGCTGTACTCTCTGACCAGCCTCTTCCATTGTAAGACCATGGTTTATAACACTGTGGACCTGTTTACATTAGGCTGTACTCTCTGACCAGCCTCTTCCATTATAACACCATGGTTTATAACACTGTGGACCTGTTTACATTAGGCTGTACTCTCTGACCAGCCTCTTCCATTGTAACACCATGGTTTATAACACTGTGGACCTGTTTACATTAGGCTGTACTCTCTGACCAGCCTCTTCCATTGTCAGACCATGGTTTATAACACTGTGGACCTGTTTACATTAGGCTGTACTCTCTGACCAGCCTCTTCCATTGTCAGACCATGGTTTATAACACTGTGGACCTGTTTACATTAGGCTGTACTCTCTGACCAGCTTCTTCCATTGTCACACCATGGTTTATAACACTGTGGACCTGTTTACATTAGGCTGTACTCTCTGACCAGCCTCTTCCATTGTGAGACCATGGTTTATAACACTGTGGACGTGTTTACATTAGGCTGTACTCTCTGACCAGCTTCTTCCATTGTCACACCATGGTTTATAACACTGTGGACCTGTTTACATTAGGCTGTACTCTCTGACCAGCCTCTTCTATTGTCAGACCATGGTTTATAACACTGTGGACCTGTTTACATTAGGCTGTACTCTCTGACCAGCCTCTTCCATTGTCAGACCATGGTTTATAACACTGTGGACCTGTTTACATTAGGCTGTACTCTCTGACCAGCCTCTTCCATTGTAACACCATGGTTTATAACACTGTGGACCTGTTTACATTAGGCTGTACTCTCCAACCAGCCTCTTCCATTGTCAGACCGTGGTTTATGACACTGTGGACCTGTTTACATTAGGCTGTACTCTCCGACCAGCCTCTTCCATTGTCAGACCGTGGTTTATAACACTGTGGACATGTTTACATTAGGCTGTACTCTCTGACCAGGCTCTTCCATTGTCAGACCATGGTTTATAACACTGTGGACCTGTTTACATTAGGCTGTACTCTCTGACCAGCCTCTTCTATTGTCAGACCATGGTTTATAACACTGTCGACCTGTTTACATTAGGCTGTACTCTCTGACCAGCCTCTTCCATTGTGAGACCATGGTTTATAACACTGTGGACCTGTTTACATTAGGCTGTATTCTCCAACCAGCCTCTTCCATTGTAACACCATGGTTTATAACACTGTGGACCTGTTTACATTAGGCTGTACTCTCCAACCAGCCTCTTCCATTGTCAGACCATGGTTTATAACACTGTGGACCTGTTTACATTAGGCTGTACTCTCTGACCAGCCTCTTCCATTGTCAGACCATGGTTTATAACACTGTGGACCGGTTTACATTAGGCTGTACTCTCCAACCAGCCTCTTCCATTGTTAGACCATGGTTTATAACACTGTGGACCTGTTTACATTGGGCTGTACTCTCTGACCAGCCTCTTCCATTGTCAGACCATGGTTTATAACACTGTGGACATGTTTACATTAGGCTGTACTCTCTGACCAGCCTCTTCCATTGTCAGACCATGGTTTATAACACTGTGGACCTGTTTACATTAGGCTGTACTCTCTGACCAGCCTCTTCCATTGTAAGACCATGGTTTATAACACTGTGGACCTGTTTACATTAGGCTGTACTCTCTGACCAGCCTCTTCCATTATAACACCATGGTTTATAACACTGTGGACCTGTTTACATTAGGCTGTACTCTCTGACCAGCCTCTTCCATTGTAACACCATGGTTTATAACACTGTGGACCTGTTTACATTAGGCTGTACTCTCTGACCAGCCTCTTCCATTGTCAGACCATGGTTTATAACACTGTGGACCTGTTTACATTAGGCTGTACTCTCTGACCAGCCTCTTCCATTGTCAGACCATGGTTTATAACACTGTGGACCTGTTTACATTAGGCTGTACTCTCTGACCAGCCTCTTCCATTGTCAGACCATGGTTTATAACACTGTGGACCTGTTTACATTAGGCTGTACTCTCTGACCAGCCTCTTCCATTGTCAGACCATGGTTTATAACACTGTGGACCTGTTTACATTAGGCTGTACTCTCTGACCAGCCTCTTCTATTGTCAGACCATGGTTTATAACACTGTGGACCTGTTTACATTAGGCTGTACTCTCTGACCAGCCTCTTCCATTGTAACACCATGGTTTATAACACTGTGGACCTGTTTACATTAGGCTGTACTCTCCGACCAGCCTCTTCCATTGTCAGACCATGGTTTATAACACTGTGGACCTGTTTACATTAGGCTGTACTCTCTGACCAGCCTCTTCCATTGTCAGACCATGGTTTATAACACTGTGGACCTGTTTACATTAGGCTGTACTCTCTGACCAGCCTCTTCCATTGTAACACCATGGTTTATAACACTGTGGACCTGTTTACATTAGGCTGTACTCTCCAACCAGCCTCTTCCATTGTCAGACCGTGGTTTATGACACTGTGGACCTGTTTACATTAGGCTGTACTCTCCAACCAGCCTCTTCCATTGTCAGACCGTGGTTTATAACACTGTGGTCATGTTTACATTAGGCTGTACTCTCTGACCAGCCTCTTCCATTGTCAGACCATGGTTTATAACACTGTGGACCTGTTTACATTAGGCTGTACTCTCTGACCAGCCTCTTCTATTGTCAGACCATGGTTTATAACACTGTGGACCTGTTTACATTAGGCTGTACTCTCTGACCAGCCTCTTCCATTGTAACACCATGGTTTATAACACTGTGGACCTGTTTACATTAGGCTGTACTCTCCGACCAGCCTCTTCCATTGTAACACCATGGTTTATAACACTGTGGACCTGTTTACATTAGGCTGTACTCTCTGACCAGCCTCTTCCATTGTCAGACCATGGTTTACAACACTGTGGACCTGTTTACATTAGGCTGTACTCTCCAACCAGCCTCTTCCATTGTCAGACCGTGGTTTATGACACTGTGGACCTGTTTACATTAGGCTGTACTCTCCAACCAGCCTCTTCCATTGTCAGACCGTGGTTTATGACACTGTGGACCTGTTTACATTAGGCTGTACTTTCCAACCAGCCTCTTCCATTGTCAGACCGTGGTTTATGACACTGTGGACCTGTTTACATTAGGCTGTACTCTCCAACCAGCCTCTTCCATTGTCAGACCGTGGTTTATGACACTGTGGACCTGTTTACATTAGGCTGTACTCTCAACCAGCCTCTTCCATTGTCAGACCGTGGTTTATGACACTGTGGACCTGTTTACATTAGGCTGTACTCTCCAACCAGCCTCTTCCATTGTCAGACCGTGGTTTATGACACTGTGGACCTGTTTACATTAGGCTGTACTCTCCAACCAGCCTCTTCCATTGTCAGACCGTGGTTTATGACACTGTGGACCTGTTTACATTAGGCTGTACTCTCCAACCAGCCTCTTCCATTGTCATACCGTGGTTTATGACACTGTGGACCTGTTTACATTAGGCTGTACTCTCCAACCAGCCTCTTCCATTGTCAGACCGTGGTTTATAACACTGTGGACCTGTTTACATTAGGCTGTACTCTCCAACCAGCCTCTTCCATTGTAACACCATGGTTTATAACACTGTGGACCTGTTTACATTAGGCTGTACTCTCCAACCAGCCTCTTCCATTGTCAGACCGTGGTTTATGACACTGTGGACCTGTTTACATTAGGCTGTACTCTCCAACCAGCCTCTTCCATTGTCAGACCGTGGTTTATAACACTGTGGACCTGTTTACATTAGGCTGTACTCTCCAACCAGCCTCTTCCATTGTCAGACCGTGGTTTATGACACTGTGGACCTGTTTACATTAGGCTGTACTCCCCAACCAGCCTCTTCCAATGTAACACCATGGTTTATAACACTGTGGACATGTTTACATTAGGCTGTACTCTCCAACCAGCCTCTTCCATTGTCAGACCGTGGTTTATGACACTGTGGACCTGTTTACATTAGGCTGTACTCTCCAACCAGCCTCTTCCATTGTCAGACCGTGGTTTATGACACTGTGGACCTGTTTACATTAGGCTGTACTCTCTGACCAACCTCTTCCATTGTAACACCATGGTTTATAACACTGTGGACCTGTTTACATTAGGCTGTACTCTCTGACCAGCCTCTTCTATTGTCAGACCATGGTTTATAACACTGTGGACCTGTTTACATTAGGCTGTACTCTCTGACCAGCCTCTTCCATTGTAACACCATGGTTTATAACACTGTGGACCTGTTTACATTAGGCTGTACTCTCCGACCAGCCTCTTCCATTGTAACACCATGGTTTATAACACTGTGGACCTGTTTACATTAGGCTGTACTCTCTGACCAGCCTCTTCCATTGTCAGACCATGGTTTATAACACTGTGGACCTGTTTACATTAGGCTGTACTCTCCAACCAGCCTCTTCCATTGTTAGACCATGGTTTATAACACTGTGGACCTGTTTACATTGGGCTGTACTCTCTGACCAGCCTCTTCCATTGTCAGACCATGGTTTATAACACTGTGGACATGTTTACATTAGGCTGTACTCTCTGACCAGCCTCTTCCATTGTCAGACCATGGTTTATAACACTGTGGACCTGTTTACATTAGGCTGTACTCTCTGACCAGCCTCTTCCATTGTAACACCATGGTTTATAACACTGTGGACCTGTTTACATTAGGCTGTACTCTCTGACCAGCCTCTTCCATTGTCAGACCATGGTTTATAACACTGTGGGCCTGTTTACATTAGGCTGTACTCTCTGACCAGCCTCTTCTATTGTCAGACCATGGTTTATAACACTGTGGACCTGTTTACATTAGGCTGTACTCTCTGACCAGCCTCTTCCATTGTCAGACCATGGTTTATAACACTGTGGACCTGTTTACATTAGGCTGTACTCTCTGACCAGCCTCTTCCATTGTAACACCATGGTTTATAACACTGTGGACCTGTTTACATTAGGCTGTACTCTCCAACCAGCCTCTTCCATTGTCAGACCGTGGTTTATGACACTGTGGACCTGTTTACATTAGGCTGTACTCTCCAACCAGCCTCTTCCATTGTCAGACCGTGGTTTATAACACTGTGGACCTGTTTACATTAGGCTGTACTCTCCAACCAGCCTCTTCCATTGTCAGACCGTGGTTTATGACACTGTGGACCTGTTTACATTAGGCTGTACTCCCCAACCAGCCTCTTCCAATGTAACACCATGGTTTATAACACTGTGGACATGTTTACATTAGGCTGTACTCTCCAACCAGCCTCTTCCATTGTCAGACCGTGGTTTATGACACTGTGGACCTGTTTACATTAGGCTGTACTCTCCAACCAGCCTCTTCCATTGTCAGACCGTGGTTTATGACACTGTGGACCTGTTTACATTAGGCTGTACTCTCTGACCAACCTCTTCCATTGTAACACCATGGTTTATAACACTGTGGACCTGTTTACATTAGGCTGTACTCTCTGACCAGCCTCTTCTATTGTCAGACCATGGTTTATAACACTGTGGACCTGTTTACATTAGGCTGTACTCTCTGACCAGCCTCTTCCATTGTAACACCATGGTTTATAACACTGTGGACCTGTTTACATTAGGCTGTACTCTCCAACCAGCCTCTTCCATTGTCAGACCGTGGTTTATGACACTGTGGACCTGTTTACATTAGGCTGTACTCTCCGACCAGCCTCTTCCATTGTCAGACCGTGGTTTATAACACTGTGGACATGTTTACATTAGGCTGTACTCTCTGACCAGCCTCTTCCATTGTCAGACCATGGTTTCTAACACTGTGGACCTGTTTACATTAGGCTGTACTCTCTGACCAGCCTCTTCCATTGTCAGACCATGGTTTATAACACTATGGACCTGTTTACATTAGGCTGTACTCTCTGACCAGCCTCTTCCATTGTGAGACCATGGTTTATAACACTGTGGACGTGTTTACATTAGGCTGTACTCTCTGACCAGCTTCTTCCATTGTCACACCATGGTTTATAACACTGTGGACCTGTTTACATTAGGCTGTACTCTCTGACCAGCCTCTTCTATTGTCAGACCATGGTTTATAACACTGTGGACCTGTTTACATTAGGCTGTACTCTCTGACCAGCCTCTTCCATTGTCAGACCATGGTTTATAACACTGTGGACCTGTTTACATTAGGCTGTACTCTCTGACCAGCCTCTTCCATTGTAACACCATGGTTTATAACACTGTGGACCTGTTTACATTAGGCTGTACTCTCCAACCAGCCTCTTCCATTGTCAGACCGTGGTTTATGACACTGTGGACCTGTTTACATTAGGCTGTACTCTCCGACCAGCCTCTTCCATTGTCAGACCGTGGTTTATAACACTGTGGACATGTTTACATTAGGCTGTACTCTCTGACCAGGCTCTTCCATTGTCAGACCATGGTTTATAACACTGTGGACCTGTTTACATTAGGCTGTACTCTCTGACCAGCCTCTTCTATTGTCAGACCATGGTTTATAACACTGTCGACCTGTTTACATTAGGCTGTACTCTCTGACCAGCCTCTTCCATTGTGAGACCATGGTTTATAACACTGTGGACCTGTTTACATTAGGCTGTACTCTCCAACCAGCCTCTTCCATTGTAACACCATGGTTTATAACACTGTGGACCTGTTTACATTAGGCTGTACTCTCCAACCAGCCTCTTCCATTGTCAGACCATGGTTTATAACACTGTGGACCTGTTTACATTAGGCTGTACTCTCTGACCAGCCTCTTCCATTGTCAGACCATGGTTTATAACACTGTGGACCTGTTTACATTAGGCTGTACTCTCCAACCAGCCTCTTCCATTGTTAGACCATGGTTTATAACACTGTGGACCTGTTTACATTGGGCTGTACTCTCTGACCAGCCTCTTCCATTGTCAGACCATGGTTTATAACACTGTGGACATGTTTACATTAGGCTGTACTCTCTGACCAGCCTCTTCCATTGTCAGACCATGGTTTATAACACTGTGGACCTGTTTACATTAGGCTGTACTCTCTGACCAGCCTCTTCCATTGTAAGACCATGGTTTATAACACTGTGGACCTGTTTACATTAGGCTGTACTCTCTGACCAGCCTCTTCCATTATAACACCATGGTTTATAACACTGTGGACCTGTTTACATTAGGCTGTACTCTCTGACCAGCCTCTTCCATTGTAACACCATGGTTTATAACACTGT
Source organism: Oncorhynchus keta (assembly GCF_023373465.1). NCBI lineage: Eukaryota > Metazoa > Chordata > Actinopteri > Salmoniformes > Salmonidae > Oncorhynchus > Oncorhynchus keta. The sequence continues at coordinate 64,778,080 of NC_068448.1, forward strand.
GGACCTGTTTACATTAGGCTGTACTCTCTGACCAGCCTCTTCCATTGTCAGACCATGGTTTATAACACTGTGGACCTGTTTACATTAGGCTGTACTCTCTGACCAGCCTCTTCCATTGTCAGACCATGGTTTATAACACTGTGGACCTGTTTACATTAGGCTGTACTCTCTGACCAGCTTCTTCCATTGTCACACCATGGTTTATAACACTGTGGACCTGTTTACATTAGGCTGTACTCTCTGACCAGCCTCTTCCATTGTCAGACCATGGTTTATAACACTGTGGACCTGTTTACATTAGGCTGTACTCTCTGACCAGCCTCTTCTATTGTCAGACCATGGTTTATAACACTGTGGACCTGTTTATATTAGGCTGTACTCTCTGACCAGCCTCTTCCATTGTCAGACCATGGTTTATAACACTGTGGACCTGTTTACATTAGGCTGTACTCTCTGACCAGCCTCTTCCATTGTCAGACCATGGTTTATAACACTGTGGACCTGTTTACATTAGGCTGTACTCTCTGACCAGCCTCTTCCATTGTAACACCATGGTTTATAACACTGTGGACCTGTTTACATTAGGCTGTACTCTCCAACCAGCCTCTTCCATTGTCAGACCGTGGTTTATGACACTGTGGACCTGTTTACATTAGGCTGTACTCTCCAACCAGCCTCTTCCATTGTCAGACCGTGGTTTATAACACTGTGGTCATGTTTACATTAGGCTGTACTCTCTGACCAGCCTCTTCCATTGTCAGACCATGGTTTATAACACTGTGGACCTGTTTACATTAGGCTGTACTCTCTGACCAGCCTCTTCTATTGTCAGACCATGGTTTATAACACTGTGGACCTGTTTACATTAGGCTGTACTCTCTGACCAGCCTCTTCCATTGTAACACCATGGTTTATAACACTGTGGACCTGTTTACATTAGGCTGTACTCTCCGACCAGCCTCTTTCATTGTAACACCATGGTTTATAACACTGTGGACCTGTTTACATTAGGCTTTACTCTCTGACCAGCCTCTTCCATTGTCAGACCATGGTTTATAACACTGTGGACCTGTTTACATTAGGCTGTACTCTCCAACCAGCCTCTTCCATTGTTAGACCATGGTTTATAACACTGTGGACCTGTTTACATTGGGCTGTACTCTCTGACCAGCCTCTTCCATTGTCAGACCATGGTTTATAACACTGTGGACATGTTTACATTAGGCTGTACTCTCTGACCAGCCTCTTCCATTGTCAGACCATGGTTTATAACACTGTGGACCTGTTTACATTAGGCTGTACTCTCTGACCAGCCTCTTCCATTGTAAGACCATGGTTTATAACACTGTGGACCTGTTTACATTAGGCTGTACTCTCTGACCAGCCTCTTCCATTATAACACCATGGTTTATAACACTGTGGACCTGTTTACATTAGGCTGTACTCTCTGACCAGCCTCTTCCATTGTAACACCATGGTTTATAACACTGTGGACCTGTTTACATTAGGCTGTACTCTCTGACCAGCCTCTTCCATTGTCAGACCATGGTTTATAACACTGTGGACCTGTTTACATTAGGCTGTACTCTCTGACCAGCCTCTTCCATTGTCAGACCATGGTTTATAACACTGTGGACCTGTTTACATTAGGCTGTACTCTCTGACCAGCTTCTTCCATTGTCACACCATGGTTTATAACACTGTGGACCTGTTTACATTAGGCTGTACTCTCTGACCAGCCTCTTCCATTGTCAGACCATGGTTTATAACACTGTGGACCTGTTTACATTAGGCTGTACTCTCTGACCAGCCTCTTCTATTGTCAGACCATGGTTTATAACACTGTGGACCTGTTTATATTAGGCTGTACTCTCTGACCAGCCTCTTCCATTGTCAGACCATGGTTTATAACACTGTGGACCTGTTTACATTGGGCTGTACTCTCTGACCAGCCTCTTCCATTGTCAGACCATGGTTTATAACACTGTGGACATGTTTACATTAGGCTGTACTCTCTGACCAGCCTCTTCCATTGTCAGACCATGGTTTATAACACTGTGGACCTGTTTACATTAGGCTGTACTCTCTGACCAGCCTCTTCCATTGTAAGACCATGGTTTATAACACTGTGGTCATGTTTACATTAGGCTGTACTCTCTGACCAGCCTCTTCCATTGTCAGACCATGGTTTATAACACTGTGGACCTGTTTACATTAGGCTGTACTCTCTGACCAGCCTCTTCTATTGTCAGACCATGGTTTATAACACTGTGGACCTGTTTACATTAGGCTGTACTCTCTGACCAGCCTCTTCCATTGTAACACCATGGTTTATAACACTGTGGACCTGTTTACATTAGGCTGTACTCTCCGACCAGCCTCTTTCATTGTAACACCATGGTTTATAACACTGTGGACCTGTTTACATTAGGCTTTACTCTCTGACCAGCCTCTTCCATTGTCAGACCATGGTTTATAACACTGTGGACCTGTTTACATTAGGCTGTACTCTCCAACCAGCCTCTTCCATTGTTAGACCATGGTTTATAACACTGTGGACCTGTTTACATTGGGCTGTACTCTCTGACCAGCCTCTTCCATTGTCAGACCATGGTTTATAACACTGTGGACATGTTTACATTAGGCTGTACTCTCTGACCAGCCTCTTCCATTGTCAGACCATGGTTTATAACACTGTGGACCTGTTTACATTAGGCTGTACTCTCTGACCAGCCTCTTCCATTGTAAGACCATGGTTTATAACACTGTGGACCTGTTTACATTAGGCTGTACTCTCTGACCAGCCTCTTCCATTATAACACCATGGTTTATAACACTGTGGACCTGTTTACATTAGGCTGTACTCTCTGACCAGCCTCTTCCATTGTAACACCATGGTTTATAACACTGTGGACCTGTTTACATTAGGCTGTACTCTCTGACCAGCCTCTTCCATTGTCAGACCATGGTTTATAACACTGTGGACCTGTTTACATTAGGCTGTACTCTCTGACCAGCCTCTTCCATTGTCAGACCATGGTTTATAACACTGTGGACCTGTTTACATTAGGCTGTACTCTCTGACCAGCTTCTTCCATTGTCACACCATGGTTTATAACACTGTGGACCTGTTTACATTAGGCTGTACTCTCTGACCAGCCTCTTCCATTGTCAGACCATGGTTTATAACACTGTGGACCTGTTTACATTAGGCTGTACTCTCTGACCAGCCTCTTCTATTGTCAGACCATGGTTTATAACACTGTGGACCTGTTTATATTAGGCTGTACTCTCTGACCAGCCTCTTCCATTGTCAGACCATGGTTTATAACACTGTGGACCTGTTTACATTGGGCTGTACTCTCTGACCAGCCTCTTCCATTGTCAGACCATGGTTTATAACACTGTGGACCTGTTTACATTGGGCTGTACTCTCTGACCAGCCTCTTCCATTGTCAGACCATGGTTTATAACACTGTGGACATGTTTACATTAGGCTGTACTCTCTGACCAGCCTCTTCCATTGTCAGACCATGGTTTATAACACTGTGGACCTGTTTACATTAGGCTGTACTCTCTGACCAGCCTCTTCCATTGTAAGACCATGGTTTATAACACTGTGGACCTGTTTACATTAGGCTGTACTCTCTGACCAGCCTCTTCCATTATAACACCATGGTTTATAACACTGTGGACCTGTTTACATTAGGCTGTACTCTCTGACCAGCCTCTTCCATTGTAACACCATGGTTTATAACACTGTGGACCTGTTTACATTAGGCTGTACTCTCTGACCAGCCTCTTCCATTGTCAGACCATGGTTTATAACACTGTGGACCTGTTTACATTAGGCTGTACTCTCTGACCAGCCTCTTCCATTGTCAGACCATGGTTTATAACACTGTGGACCTGTTTACATTAGGCTGTACTCTCTGACCAGCTTCTTCCATTGTCACACCATGGTTTATAACACTGTGGACCTGTTTACATTAGGCTGTACTCTCTGACCAGCCTCTTCCATTGTCAGACCATGGTTTATAACACTGTGGACCTGTTTACATTAGGCTGTACTCTCTGACCAGCCTCTTCTATTGTCAGACCATGGTTTATAACACTGTGGACCTGTTTATATTAGGCTGTACTCTCTGACCAGCCTCTTCCATTGTCAGACCATGGTTTATAACACTGTGGACCTGTTTACATTAGGCTGTACTCTCTGACCAGCCTCTTCCATTGTCAGACCATGGTTTATAACACTGTGGACCTGTTTACATTAGGCTGTACTCTCTGACCAGCCTCTTCCATTGTAACACCATGGTTTATAACACTGTGGACCTGTTTACATTAGGCTGTACTCTCCAACCAGCCTCTTCCATTGTCAGACCGTGGTTTATGACACTGTGGACCTGTTTACATTAGGCTGTACTCTCCAACCAGCCTCTTCCATTGTCAGACCGTGGTTTATAACACTGTGGTCATGTTTACATTAGGCTGTACTCTCTGACCAGCCTCTTCCATTGTCAGACCATGGTTTATAACACTGTGGACCTGTTTACATTAGGCTGTACTCTCTGACCAGCCTCTTCTATTGTCAGACCATGGTTTATAACACTGTGGACCTGTTTACATTAGGCTGTACTCTCTGACCAGCCTCTTCCATTGTAACACCATGGTTTATAACACTGTGGACCTGTTTACATTAGGCTGTACTCTCCGACCAGCCTCTTTCATTGTAACACCATGGTTTATAACACTGTGGACCTGTTTACATTAGGCTGTACTCTCTGACCAGCCTCTTCCATTGTCAGACCATGGTTTATAACACTGTGGACCTGTTTACATTAGGCTGTACTCTCCAACCAGCCTCTTCCATTGTCAGACCGTGGTTTATGACACTGTGGACCTGTTTACATTAGGCTGTACTCTCCAACCAGCCTCTTCCATTGTCAGACCGTGGTTTATGACACTGTGGACCTGTTTACATTAGGCTGTACTTTCCAACCAGCCTCTTCCATTGTCAGACCGTGGTTTATGACACTGTGGACCTGTTTACATTAGGCTGTACTCTCCAACCAGCCTCTTCCATTGTCAGACCGTGGTTTATGACACTGTGGACCTGTTTACATTAGGCTGTACTCTCCAACCAGCCTCTTCCATTGTCAGACCGTGGTTTATGACACTGTGGACCTGTTTACATTAGGCTGTACTCTCCAACCAGCCTCTTCCATTGTCAGACCGTGGTTTATGACACTGTGGACCTGTTTACATTAGGCTGTACTCTCCAACCAGCCTCTTCCATTGTCAGACCGTGGTTTATGACACTGTGGACCTGTTTACATTAGGCTGTACTCTCCAACCAGCCTCTTCCATTGTCATACCGTGGTTTATGACACTGTGGACCTGTTTACATTAGGCTGTACTCTCCAACCAGCCTCTTCCATTGTCAGACCGTGGTTTATAACACTGTGGACCTGTTTACATTAGGCTGTACTCTCCAACCAGCCTCTTCCATTATAACACCATGGTTTATAACACTGTGGACCTGTTTACATTAGGCTGTACTCTCCAACCAGCCTCTTCCATTGTCAGACCGTGGTTTATGACACTGTGGACCTGTTTACATTAGGCTGTACTCTCCAACCAGCCTCTTCCATTGTCAGACCGTGGTTTATAACACTGTGGACCTGTTTACATTAGGCTGTACTCTCCAACCAGCCTCTTCCATTGTCAGACCGTGGTTTATGACACTGTGGACCTGTTTACATTAGGCTGTACTCCCCAACCAGCCTCTTCCAATGTAACACCATGGTTTATAACACTGTGGACATGTTTACATTAGGCTGTACTCTCCAACCAGCCTCTTCCATTGTCAGACCGTGGTTTATGACACTGTGGACCTGTTTACATTAGGCTGTACTCTCCAACCAGCCTCTTCCATTGTCAGACCGTGGTTTATGACACTGTGGACCTGTTTACATTAGGCTGTACTCTCTGACCAACCTCTTCCATTGTAACACCATGGTTTATAACACTGTGGACCTGTTTACATTAGGCTGTACTCTCCAACCAGCCTCTTCCATTATAACACCATGGTTTATAACACTGTGGACCTGTTTACATTAGGCTGTACTCTCCAACCAGCCTCTTCCATTGTCAGACCGTGGTTTATGACACTGTGGACCTGTTTACATTAGGCTGTACTCTCCAACCAGCCTCTTCCATTGTCAGACCGTGGTTTATAACACTGTGGACCTGTTTACATTAGGCTGTACTCTCCAACCAGCCTCTTCCATTGTCAGACCGTGGTTTATGACACTGTGGACCTGTTTACATTAGGCTGTACTCCCCAACCAGCCTCTTCCAATGTAACACCATGGTTTATAACACTGTGGACATGTTTACATTAGGCTGTACTCTCCAACCAGCCTCTTCCATTGTCAGACCGTGGTTTATGACACTGTGGACCTGTTTACATTAGGCTGTACTCTCCAACCAGCCTCTTCCATTGTCAGACCGTGGTTTATGACACTGTGGACCTGTTTACATTAGGCTGTACTCTCTGACCAACCTCTTCCATTGTAACACCATGGTTTATAACACTGTGGACCTGTTTACATTAGGCTGTACTCTCTGACCAGCCTCTTCCATTGTCAGACCATGGTTTATAACACTGTGGACCTGTTTACATTAGGCTGTACTCTCTGACCAGCCTCTTCCATTGTAACACCATGGTTTATAACACTGTGGACCTGTTTACATTAGGCTGTACTCTCCGACCAGCCTCTTCCATTGTAACACCATGGTTTATAACACTGTGGACCTGTTTACATTAGGCTGTACTCTCTGACCAGCCTCTTCCATTGTCAGACCATGGTTTATAACACTGTGGACCTGTTTACATTAGGCTGTACTCTCTGACCAGCCTCTTCCATTGTAACACCATGGTTTATAACACTGTGGACCTGTTTACATTAGGCTGTACTCTCCAACCAGCCTCTTCCATTGTCAGACCGTGGTTTATGACACTGTGGACCTGTTTACATTAGGCTGTACTGTCCAACCAGCCTCTTCCATTGTCAGACCGTGGTTTATAACACTGTGGACATGTTTACATTAGGCTGTACTCTCTGACCAGCCTCTTCCATTGTCAGACCATGGTTTATAACACTGTGGACCTGTTTACATTAGGCTGTACTCTCCAACCAGCCTCTTCCATTGTCAGACCGTGGTTTATGACACTGTGGACCTGTTTACATTAGGCTGTACTTTCCAACCAGCCTCTTCCATTGTCAGACCGTGGTTTATGACACTGTGGACCTGTTTACATTAGGCTGTACTCTCCAACCAGCCTCTTCCATTGTCAGACCGTGGTTTATGACACTGTGGACCTGTTTACATTAGGCTGTACTCTCCAACCAGCCTCTTCCATTGTCAGACCGTGGTTTATGACACTGTGGACCTGTTTACATTAGGCTGTACTCTCCAACCAGCCTCTTCCATTGTCAGACCGTGGTTTATGACACTGTGGACCTGTTTACATTAGGCTGTACTCTCCAACCAGCCTCTTCCATTGTCAGACCGTGGTTTATGACACTGTGGACCTGTTTACATTAGGCTGTACTCTCCAACCAGCCTCTTCCATTGTCATACCGTGGTTTATGACACTGTGGACCTGTTTACATTAGGCTGTACTCTCCAACCAGCCTCTTCCATTGTCAGACCGTGGTTTATAACACTGTGGACCTGTTTACATTAGGCTGTACTCTCCAACCAGCCTCTTCCATTGTAACACCATGGTTTATAACACTGTGGACCTGTTTACATTAGGCTGTACTCTCCAACCAGCCTCTTCCATTGTCAGACCGTGGTTTATGACACTGTGGACCTGTTTACATTAGGCTGTACTCTCCAACCAGCCTCTTCCATTGTCAGACCGTGGTTTATAACACTGTGGACCTGTTTACATTAGGCTGTACTCTCCAACCAGCCTCTTCCATTGTCAGACCGTGGTTTATGACACTGTGGACCGGTTTACATTAGGCTGTACTCCCCAACCAGCCTCTTCCAATGTAACACCATGGTTTATAACACTGTGGACATGTTTACATTAGGCTGTACTCTCCAACCAGCCTCTTCCATTGTCAGACCGTGGTTTATGACACTGTGGACCTGTTTACATTAGGCTGTACTCTCCAACCAGCCTCTTCCATTGTCAGACCGTGGTTTATGACACTGTGGACCTGTTTACATTAGGCTGTACTCTCTGACCAACCTCTTCCATTGTAACACCATGGTTTATAACACTGTGGACCTGTTTACATTAGGCTGTACTCTCTGACCAGCCTCTTCTATTGTCAGACCATGGTTTATAACACTGTGGACCTGTTTACATTAGGCTGTACTCTCTGACCAGCCTCTTCCATTGTAACACCATGGTTTATAACACTGTGGACCTGTTTACATTAGGCTGTACTCTCCGACCAGCCTCTTCCATTGTAACACCATGGTTTATAACACTGTGGACCTGTTTACATTAGGCTGTACTCTCTGACCAGCCTCTTCCATTGTCAGACCATGGTTTATAACACTGTGGACCTGTTTACATTAGGCTGTACTCTCTGACCAGCCTCTTCCATTGTAACACCATGGTTTATAACACTGTGGACCTGTTTACATTAGGCTGTACTCTCCAACCAGCCTCTTCCATTGTCAGACCGTGGTTTATGACACTGTGGACCTGTTTACATTAGGCTGTACTGTCCAACCAGCCTCTTCCATTGTCAGACCGTGGTTTATAACACTGTGGACATGTTTACATTAGGCTGTACTCTCTGACCAGCCTCTTCCATTGTCAGACCATGGTTTATAACACTGTGGACCTGTTTACATTAGGCTGTACTCTCTGACCAGCCTCTTCTATTGTCAGACCATGGTTTATAACACTGTGGACCTGTTTACATTAGGCTGTACTCTCTGACCAGCCTCTTCCATTGTAACACCATGGTTTATAACACTGTGGACCTGTTTACATTAGGCTGTACTCTCCAACCAGCCTCTTCCATTGTCACACCATGGTTTATAACACTGTGGACCTGTTTACATTAGGCTGTACTCTCTGACCAGCCTCTTCCATTGTCAGACCATGGTTTATAACACTGTGGACCTGTTTACATTAGGCTGTACTCTCTGACCAGCCTCTTCCATTGTAACACCATGGTTTATAACACTGTGGACCTGTTTACATTAGGCTGTACTCTCCAACCAGCCTCTTCCATTGTCAGACCGTGGTTTATGACACTGTGGACCTGTTTACATTAGGCTGTACTGTCCAACCAGCCTCTTCCATTGTCAGACCCGTGGTTTATAACACTGTGGACATGTTTACATTAGGCTGTACTCTCTGACCAGCCTCTTCCATTGTCAGACCATGGTTTATAACACTGTGGACCTGTTTACATTAGGCTGTACTCTCTGACCAGCCTCTTCATTGTCAGACCATGGTTTATAACACTGTGGACCTGTTTACATTAGGCTGTACTCTCTGACCAGCCTCTTCCATTGTAACACCATGGTTTATAACACTGTGGACCTGTTTACATTAGGCTGTACTCTCCAACCAGCCTCTTCCATTGTCAGACCGTGGTTTATGACACTGTGGACCTGTTTACATTAGGCTGTACTCTCCAACCAGCCTCTTCCATTGTCAGACTGTGGTTTATGACACTGTGGACCTGTTTACATTAGGCTGTACTCTCCAACCAGCCTCTTCCATTGTCAGACTGTGGTTTATGACACTGTGGACCTGTTTACATTAGGCTGTACTCTCCAACCAGCCTCTTCCATTGTCAGACTGTGGTTTATGACACTGTGGACCTGTTTACATTAGGCTGTACTCTCCAACCAGCCTCTTCCATTGTCAGACCGTGGTTTATGACACTGTGGACCTGTTTACATTAGGCTGTACTCTCCAACCAGCCTCTTCCATTGTCAGACCGTGGTTTATGACACTGTGGACCTGTTTACATTAGGCTGTACTCTCTGACCAGCCTCTTCCAATTGTAAGACCATGGTTTATGACACTGTGGACCTGTTTACATTAGGCTGTACTCTCCAACCAGCCTCTTCCATTGTAAGACCATGGTTTATGACACTGTGGACCTGTTTACATTAGGCTGTACTCTCTGACCAGCCTCTTCCATTGTCAGACCATGGTTTATAACACTGTGGACCTGTTTACATTAGGCTGTACTCTCCAACCAGCCTCTTCCATAGGAAGACCATGGTTTATGACACTGTGGACCTGTTTACATTAGGCTGTACTCTCTGACCAGCCTCTTCCATTGTCAGACCGTGGTTTATGACACTGTGGACCTGTTTACATTAGGCTGTACTCTCCAACCAGCCTCTTCCATTGTAAGACCATGGTTTATGACACTGTGGACCTGTTTACATTAGGCTGTACTCTCTTACCAGCCTCTTCCATTGTCAGACCATGGTTTATAACACTGTGGACCTGTTTACATTAGGCTGTACTCTCCAACCAGCCTCTTCCATTGTCAGACCGTGGTTTATGACACTGTGGACCTGTTTACATTATGCTGTACTCTCTGACCAGCCTCTTCCATTGTCAGACCATGGTTTATAACACTGTGGACCTGTTTACATTAGGCTGTACTCTCTGACCAGCCTCTTCCATTGTCAGACCGTGGTTTATGACACTGTGGACCTGTTTACATTAGGCTGTACTCTCTGACCAGCCTCTTCCATTGTCAGACCATGGTTTATAACACTGTGGACCTGTTTACATTAGGCTGTACTCTCCAACCAGCCTCTTCCATTGTCAGACCGTGGTTTATAACACTGTGGACCTGTTTACATTAGGCTGTACTCTCCAACCAGCCTCTTCCATTATAACACCATGGTTTATGACATTGTCCACAATTGTGGCTCTGATTTCATCAGGGACTCTTATTCTTTGCCCTCTTCCTCTATTATGTCTTCCCCTAACACCCCCACCAACCACTCTTACACATCTTCTTATTTCTCCTCCACGAGCATGTAGCTGCTGTTCCGGGTTGTGACGTTCCTCCATGTTCATAAATGGTAATGATTGTGCTTTGGGCAAGCTCCATATATATGCTTCCAAACTTGATTGGTAAGATTGTGATTCCTATTTCATTACTATGTCACCTGGCAGGTAATTTGCCAATTTAGCAGACATCACACACATTCCATGTCATAGGGGCGGCAGCGTAGCCTAGTGGTTAGAGCGTTGGACTAGAAACCCCCGAGCTGACAAGGTACAAATCTGTCGTTCTGCCCCTGGACAGGCAGTTAACCCACTGTTCCCAGGCCGTCATTGAAAATAAGAATATGTTCTTAACTGACTTGCCTGGTTAAATAAAGGTAAAATAAAATAAAATAGATATTTATGGAAGATACATGTATCTCAGACAGATTTTGCTCATTGAATGGATCATTTTGCACGTGATGGCTCACACGATGAAAGAATGTTGTGACGAGTTTGACAATTTCACTGAGAATCAGCTCATCAGGTTTGATCAGCCATGTGCATGTAGCCATTGTGCAAATTGTAGACAATTGTGTTTACTCTTTTGCACACAAGTGACAAAACACGTGCAATTTGCTTTAATTAATAAGAATGTCAAATCTGGTGTGAAAAAATAAACTAATTGTTCAGAGATTTGAAAATATTGTTTTGAAAAATAAAATAATAATTTGAGAATTGAGCCAAAGCGATTGAGAAAAACTGTAAAGTAAATTAAATCAAAAACATATTTCTACTTCATAACAAATTATTATTGATTTTTTACTAAATCTATTATTTATCAAGGTTTGGTAGCCGATTTACTGAATTAATATTTAATCTAGTCGTATGCTCCATAGAAGATCATAACCTTTTTCACTTATTTCCAATTAATCATAAGTCGAATAATTTACATTTCATTAATTTGGTTCAGTACTTAAGCTAGTATTCTTACTAGTAGCTAGTTATTTAACTGTCTTGCTGACAGCTAAATTAAGTTGACATTCTGATTATCTGCTCTGTGTGTCAGTGATGTGGTGTTTGTGTGTGTGTGTCACAGGAGGTTGGTGGCACCTTAATTGGGGAGGACAGGCTCGTGTTAATGACTGGAGCGGAATCAGTGGAATGGTATCAAATACATCAAACATGGTTTCCAGGTGTTTGATGCCATTCCATTTGCTCCGTTCCACCATTATTATGAGCCGCCCTCCCCTCAGCAGCCTCCACTGGTGTGTGTGTGTAATATGTGTATTGTATGTTGTTGTGTTATGTTGTAATATTACTACATTTCCTGTCTCTGTAATAAGCTGTCTTACCACATCCTCCAAACGATTTCAACTGTTTGTTCAACTGTGTTCAACTGTGTTGATTGACTGTGTTGATTGTGTATTTGACTCTCTCTTGCTGTGTGTATCTGACTCTGTCAGGAACTTCTTCTGTGGCCGCTGGTCATGTGACGTGCGTCTGGACGGTCAGACTGTCATCATCACAGGAGCTAACACTGGAATCGGCAAAGAGACAGCCAGGGACCTGGCCAAGAGAGGTAGAGAACACACACACACACACAGTTTTGTGTTGCTATCCTTGTGGGAACCAAAGAATTGATTCCCATCTAAAATCCTATTTTTCCTCACCCCAAACCCTAACCTTGAGCCTAAACTTAACCCCGAACCCTATATCTAACCCTAAACCTAACCCCTAAGCCTAAAATAGCAACATTTTTTTGTGAGGACCGGCAAAATGTCCCGCCTTGCACGGATTTTCCTTGTTTTACTATCAGGACTTCTGGTACCCAAGGATAGTTAAACAAAAAAACACACACAAGTCGAAGTCTACATCCTTCGCCAGTGATTGGTAGTACTCCTAGTAGGAGTGGGAACTATGGACAGGATTCTTCAATGAAGTATTTGTTGTCCTTCAACGAGAGACGACTAGTTTTTATTCAAATGCTTTCACTTGAGAAAATTCTGCACCAAACATCTTAGTTAGATGTAAAATTGTGTGACCAAGACCTCCTTGGCAAAAACATCCAAATGAATTACAGATTCATTGATTTTTCTTAGCCTTCCTCAAAATAGTCAGAATTGTTACTATGCTGTCTCAAGAGGGACAAAATCTATATTTTTCTAAACCGAGTGTATGGGCACCTTTTAGCCTAATGATATTCTAAGTAGCAGTCATTAAGGATCCAGGAGAGGTGGAGACAGAGAGGGCATTGTCAGAGTAGACCGCTAAACATCCGTCCTATGCATGCGATGGAACGCACACGCACGCAAACACACACATGCACACACACACAGAGGGAGATGAAAGCTGGTTCTATGTACGTGGTCTGATTTGTTCCTTTGGCTGCACTTGAAAAGCTCTGTGTGGCACCAACTTCCTCTTACAAAACACAACTGTGTGTTTGTGTGTGAGTGGGAATGTGTGTGTGTGTGTATTGCAAGCATCGGGGGTCTGTTAAAATACTATCAGAATGACGTTTCACTCATTCACAACTGAGGTTAGAGCTGGGAACGAAAGATTCATAACCGTCTGTCATTTTATTTCCTAAAGTAATTTGTTATATAAGTAAATATTGATCATACTTTACGATGTCTAGTAAGCTAGAGGAAATATATGAAAGAGAGTGGTTCTATTAAAATATCAATATAATTGTATTACCAATACTATTTTATTTAATATGTCTAGACAGGCTGGGCCAAGACAAAGCCTTGCGTGCATCACACTCTGTTTCTTGGCTTACTGGAAAACATTCTTTAATTTACAGATCTGAAACTAGAATCCTCAAGTTACCTTCCTCTGTCCGTCAAATCACATTCATGTAGTTCAAAATTTATATTTTAATTTAACTCAATGAAAATTGCTGTGATGGTAAAATAAAATAGAATAACTAAATGTGTTAATTATGTACTATAAACAACAGCTAGATAATAAAAAAAATGTTTGCATTGTCCAATGAACACACACACACCACACACACACACACACACACACACACACACACACACACACACACACACACACACACACACACACACACACACACACACACACACACACACACACACACACACACACACACACACACACACACACACACACACTACTTACCCATGTGGAACAAATAAACGGCGTCAAATAAAGGATAGTTAAACAAAAAAACACACACAAGTCGAAGTCTACATCCTTCGCCAGTGATTGGTAGTACTCCTAGTAGGAGTGGGAACTATGGACAGGATTCTTCAATGAAGTATTTGTTGTCCTTCAACGAGAGACGACTAGTTTTTATTCAAATGCTTTCACTTGAGAAAATTCTGCACCAAACATCTTAGTTAGATGTAAAATTGTGTGACCAAGACCTCCTTGGCAAAAACATCCAAATGAATTACAGATTCATTGATTTTTCTTAGCCTTCCTCAAAATAGTCAGAATTGTTACTATGCTGTCTCAAGAGGGACAAAATCTATATTTTTCTAAACCGAGTGTATGGGCACCTTTTAGCCTAATGATATTCTAAGTAGCAGTCATTAAGGATCCAGGAGAGGTGGAGACAGAGAGGGCATTGTCAGAGTAGACCGCTAAACATCCGTCCTATGCATGCGATGGAACGCACACGCACGCAAACACACACATGCACACACACACAGAGGGAGATGAAAGCTGGTTCTATGTACGTGGTCTGATTTGTTCCTTTGGCTGCACTTGAAAAGCTCTGTGTGGCACCAACTTCCTCTTACAAAACACAACTGTGTGTTTGTGTGTGAGTGGGAATGTGTGTGTGTGTGTATTGCAAGCATCGGGGGTCTGTTAAAATACTATCAGAATGACGTTTCACTCATTCACAACTGAGGTTAGAGCTGGGAACGAAAGATTCATAACCGTCTGTCATTTTATTTCCTAAAGTAATTTGTTATATAAGTAAATATTGATCATACTTTACGATGTCTAGTAAGCTAGAGGAAATATATGAAAGAGAGTGGTTCTATTAAAATATCAATATAATTGTATTACCAATACTATTTTATTTAATATGTCTAGACAGGCTGGGCCAAGACAAAGCCTTGCGTGCATCACACTCTGTTTCTTGGCTTACTGGAAAACATTCTTTAATTTACAGATCTGAAACTAGAATCCTCAAGTTACCTTCCTCTGTCCGTCAAATCACATTCATGTAGTTCAAAATTTATATTTTAATTTAACTCAATGAAAATTGCTGTGATGGTAAAATAAAATAGAATAACTAAATGTGTTAATTATGTACTATAAACAACAGCTAGATAATAAAAAAAATGTTTGCATTGTCCAATGAACACACACACACCACACACACACACACACACACACACACACACACACACACACACACACACACACACACACACACACACACACACACACACACACACACACACACACACACACACACACACACACACACACACACACACACACACACACACACACTACTTACCCATGTGGAACAAATAAACGGCGTCAAATAAACGCTGTCAGCATGAAATCACCCTGGATCATCACTGTGTGTGCGATTGGCTCAACTCAAACTCTAACTTCCCTCTTAATTGTTTGTTTATCGTTTGTGTTTTAATTATGATTGGTTGCTCTGCCAGGGAATTTGGGAAACCATTTCGATCCCCACATCGGAGCGGAGAGAGGGGAACAAAGGCACTTTGATAGCTTCCAGACGGAACACTCCCATGGAATAATGACGGTCTTCTATTCCATAATTACTGGGCCACCACAGCTATTGTGTGTGTGTTTGTGTGTGTGTGTGTGTGTCTCCCCTCATAGGCTCTCTCAGCAGGGCTGGGCTCATTAAAATAGGATGAGCAGTCCATTGTTTGCCAAGGGAAGATGAGAAACACAGTTTATACTGTTGCCTGTTTCTTTACTGACAAACACTGTGAAATGAACAGTTGAATATTCTGTAAACAGATATTAAGCTTGTGTCTTTAGAGATTTCTATGATATTTTGTTAAACCGTTGAGAATGATCCATTCTATGATGTTCAGGGATTTTAAACACAAATGAACATCTTTCACATTTGTCCTCCCGTGTGCTAGTAACCTTTTATGACCTACCTCTGTGTAACCTCTGACTTCTTTGAACCCCCTCTCAGGTGCTCGCATCATCATGGCGTGTAGAGACATGGAGAAGGCGGAGGGCGCCAGGAAAGAGATCACAGAAGATTGTGGAAATGAAAACATTGTCGTTCACAAACTGGATCTGTCTGACACCAAGTCGATCAGAGAGTTCGCTGAGCTGGTTAACAAGGGTAGATAACCTTCAGGGTATAGGAATGGATGGATGGATAGATAGATAGATGGAGGGAGGGAAAGCTTTTGCAGTGACAGTTTTTCTGGTGTTTGCAGAGGAGAAGCAAGTCAATATCCTGATCAACAACGCTGGCATCATGATGTGTCCCTACTCTAAGACTAAGGACGGCTTTGAGATGCAGTTTGGAGTCAACCACCTGGGTAAGATAAATCAATCAATGAACTTGTATTCATGTAGCCCCTTTCATAATGCATTTGCCATAAAATGCTGAGGTGTAACCAAAGCTTAAACCTTTCCCCAAAGTAAGTCAAGCCGATAGTGGAACGGGAAAATCCCCTGGGCCATAGACGATTCAAGGTTCCACTAGTTATTATGATATATACAGTTGAAGTCGGAAGTTTACATACACAAAGGTTGAAGTCATTAAAACTCGTTTCTAAACCACTCCATAAATTTCTTGTTAACAAACTATAGTTTTGGCATGTCGGTTAGGACATCTACTTTGTGCATGACACAAGTAATTTTTCCAAGACAGATTAATTCACTTAGAATTCACTGTATCAATTCCAGTGTCAGAAGTTTACATACACTAAGTTGACTGTGCCTTTAAACAGCTTGATGTCAAATGATGTCATGGTTTTACAAGCTTCTGATAGGCTAATTTACATAAATTGAGTCAATTGGAGGTGTACCTGTGAATATATTTCAAGGCATACCTTCAAACTCAGTGCCTCTGCTTGACATCATGCGAAAATCAAAAGAAATCAGCCAAGACCTCAGAAAAAAGACCTCCACAAGTCTGTTTCATCCTTGGGAGCAATTTCCAAACTCCTGAAGGTACCACGTTCATTTGTACAAACAATAGTACGCAAGTATAAACACCATGGGACCACGAAGCCGTCATACCTCTCAGGAAGGAGACAAGTTCTGTCTCCTAGGGATGAACGTACTTTGGTGCGAAATGTGCAAATCAATCCCAGAACAACAGCAAAGGACCTTGTGAAGATGCTGGAGGAAACAGGTACATGGGGACAAAGATCGTACTTTTTGGAGAAATGTCCTCTGGTCTGATGAAACAAAAATACAACTCTTTGGCCACAATGACCATCGTTATGTTTGGAGGAAAAAGGAGGAGGCTTGCAAACCAAAGAACACCATCCCAACTGTGAAGCACAGGGGTGGCAGCATCATGTTATGGGGGTGCTTTGCTGCAGGAGGGACGGGTGCACTTCACACAATATAGATGGAATCATGAGGAACAAAAATGATGTGGATATATTGAAGCAACATTTCAAGACATCAGTCAGGAAGATAAAGCTTGGTCGCAAATGGGTCTTCCAAATGGACAATGACCCCAAGCATTCTTCCACAGTTGTGGCAAAATGCCTTATTGACAACAAAGTCAAGGTATTGGAGTGGCCAGCACAAAGCCCTGACCACAATCCGATAGAACATTTGTGGGCAGAAGTGAAAAAGTGTGTGCGAGCAAGGAGGCCTACAAACCTGATTCAGTTTCATCAGCTTTGTCAGGAGAAATGGGCCAAAATTCACCCAACTTATTGTGGGAGGCTCGTGGAAGGCTACCCAAAACATTTGACCCAAGTTAAACAATTTAAAGGCAATGCTACCAAATACTAATTGAGTGTATGTAAACTTTTGACCCACTGGGAATGCGATGAAAGAAATAAAAGCAGAAATAAATCCTTCTCTACTATTATTCTGACATTTCACACTTTTAAAATAAAGTGGTGATCCTAACTGACCTAAAACAGGGAATGTTTACTAGGATTAAATGTCAGGAATTGTGAAACAGAGTTTAAATGTATTTGCCTAAGGTGTATGTAAACTTCCCACTTCAACTGTATATACTAGGCCAACTTGGTGCGTCTGTGTTATCAGATTATCGAGATTAAATCAGTGCAGGCATGTTCTTAAGCAGGCTAAAATGGTAAATCAGCATATTAGCCCCTATTTCCTTCCTAAATGTAGAACTAATTAGCGTCTGGTTTACGTGGATTGCTCTCTGTCTTAACCTTAGCTCCGGCAGTAAGGCTATTAGCCATTCATGGATTAGGGCGGAAATTCAATCTGATTTGGACAGAAGTGAGTCTGACTTTTGCTGAAGTACAGTTTCTTTTAAAAACGGTTATCATTCTCACCATACTTCCTGGGTCCGTAAAGATACACACACTGTTGAACTATTCATACTGAAGAGAAGATAATTTAACGACAGTTCATTACCAGTTTTACAGATAACAAAACATTCTTATGCACGCACGCACACACACACACACACACGCACGCACACACGCACGCACGCACGCACGCACACACACACACACACACACACACACACACACACACACACACACACACACTGACAACATGCAAATTTGCCAGAAATAACGCACACACACAGCTCATTGACCCTTCCCTGACCTGTCCCTAACCCCTGACTTCCTGTAGGTCACTTCCTGTTGACCTACCTGTTGGTGGACCTGATCAAGTGCTCGGCGCCAGCCCGCATCGTTAACGTGTCGTCAGTGGCTCACACCTGGACCAGCATGAGACTGGATGACATCAACAGTGAGAAGAGCTACGACCAGGTCAAGGCCTATGGACAGAGCAAACTGGCCAATGTCCTCTGCACACGTTCACTGGCAAAACGACTGCAGGGTAAGAGCTGCCCTCGACAGCCATAGCGGAACTGGTCTAGAACGGAATGTTTCTTGGAGAGAATTGGAGTTGACTCAAAAGATTTCCTCTTCTTCACAATCTCTGCAAGATGTTTTATGCAGTCACCTATGTGTGTGTGTGTGTGTGTGTGTGTGTGTGTGTGTGTGTGTGTGTGTGTGTGTGTGTGTGTGTGTGTGTGTGTGTGTGTGTGTGTGTGTGTGTGTGTGTGTGTGTGTGTTTGTGTGTATATATATTAGTAACAGGATACTGTACTGTCTCACACATATACATCGTCCTGTTAAGATCCTCAAATAGACCATGTCATGTTTTCTCTCCAAAGCACCCTCCGGGAACTCTGAAAAGGACTTTGTTCATTTAGGCCGCTGCATGTTAGTTTCTCCAACTTTAAGACTCTCAAACCTTCTGTTAGCTATTCAGAATTAGAGGATCTATGGATAATCCTGTGTACCTACAAACCTAAGATTGAGCAAATATCTCACCCTGTAACTGTGGCTAGAAGCAACTTGTTCCTACTAGTCATCATAACATGACTTAGCGTCCAGCTTGTGTGTGTTGTGTGCAGGCACCGGTGTGAGTGTGTTCTCCCTCCACCCGGGTGTGGTCCAGTCAGAACTATGGAGACACCTGAACAATCGTGTTCAGATAGCGGTCAAGGTGTTCCGGCCATTCACTAAGTCCTCTGTCGAGGGAGCTCAGACCTCCATATACTGTGCTGTGGAGCCAGGACTGGAGAAGGAGAGTGGAGGATACTACAGGTACACGCATACTGTTTGATATTGGGAAAGGGTAACTCAGTGGTACACAGCGTTAATCAGGTAGGTTATTGTACACCTGCTCATTGACACTCATTGTGTTTGTGTGTGAACAGCGACTGTGCGCCTGCAAGGTGTTCCAGAACAGCTTCGGATGACGACTTGGCCCAGAAACTGTGGGAGCTGAGCTGCAAGATGCTGGCCATCACCTGGGAGTGAACACAAGACACTAGGCTGCATCTCAAATGGCCCCCTAGTCCTCATGTAGTGCACTGAATACATTGTGGATATAGTGCACGACGTGGCTTTGGCCAACAGTAGTGCACTGTATAGGCAAAAATGCTATTTGATATTTGCCCAGATTTTTTTTACAGTTATTCTATTCTCACTATGTAGATTGCAATATGTTTAAAGCATTACTACTACAGTTGAAGTTTACATACACTTAGGTTGGAGTCATTAAAACTTGTTTTTCAACCACTCCACAAATTTATTGTTAACGAACTAAGGTTTTGGCAGGTCGGTTAGGACATCTACTTTGCGCATGACACAAGTACATTTTACAGCAGTTGTTTACAGATTATTTAACTTGTAATTAACTGTATCACAATTCCAGTGGGTCAGAAGTTTACATACACTAAGTTGACTCGGCCTTTAAACAGCTTAAAATATTCCAGAAAATGTCATGGCTTTAGAAGCTTCTGATAGGCTAATTGACATAATTTGAGTCAATTGGAGGTGTACCTGTGGATATATTTTAAGGCCTACCTTCAAACTCAGTGCCTCTTTGCTTGACATCATATGAAAATCAAAAGAAATCAGCCAAGACTTCAGAATAGAAATTGTAGACCTCCACAAGTCTGGTTCATCCTTGGGAGCAATTTCCAAACGCCTGAAGGTACCACGTTCATCTGTACAAACAATAGTATGCAAGTATAAACACAATGGGACCATGCAACCATCATACCGCTCAGCAAGGAGACGCGTTCTGTCTCCTAGAGATGAACGTACTTTGGTGCAAATCAATCCCAGAATAACAGCAAAGGACCTTGTGAAGATGCTGGAGGAAACAGGTACAAAAGTATCTATATTCACAGTAAAACGAGTCCTATATTGACATAACCTGAAAGGCGGGTCAGAAAGGAAGAAGCCACTGCCCCAAAACCGCCATAAAAAAGCCAGACTACGGTTTGCAACTGCACAAGGGGACAAAGATCATACTTTTTGGAGAAATGTCCTCTGGTCTGATGGGGAAAAAATAGAACTGTTTGGCCATAATGACCATCGTTATGCTTGGAGGAAAAAGGGGGAGACTTGCAAGCTGAAGAATACCATCCCAACCGTGAAGCACGGTGGTGGCAGCATCATTTTGTAGAGGTGCTTTGCTGCAGGTGGGACTGGTGCACTTCACACAATATAGATGGAATCATGAGGAATGAAAATTATGTGGATATATTGAAGCAATATCTCAAGACATCAGTCAGGGAGTTAAAGCTTGGTCGCAAATGCGTCTTCCAAATGGACAATGACCCTAAGCATACTTCCACAGTTGTGGCAAAATGCCTTAATGACAACCAAGTCAAGGTATTGGAGTGGCTATCACAAAGCCCTGACCTCAACCCGATAGAAAATTTGTGGGCAGAACTGAAAAAGTGTGTGCGAGCAAGGAGGCCTACAAACCTGACTGAGTTACAACAGCTCTGTCAGGGGGAATGGGCCACAATTCACCCAACTTACTGTGGGAAGCTTGTGGAAGGCTACCCGAAATGTTTGACCCAAGTTAAACAATCTAAAGGCAATGCTACCAAATACTAATTGAGTGTATGTAAACTTCTGACCCACTGGGAATGTGATGAAAGAAATAAAAGCTGAAAGAAATAATTATCTACTATTGTTCTGACATGTCACATTCTTAAAATAAAGTGGTGATCCTAACTGACCTAAGACGGGGAACTTTTTACTAGGATAAATGTCAGGAATTGTGAAAAACGGAGTTTAAATGTATTTGGCTAAGGTGTATGTAAACTTCCAACTTCAGCTGTGTATGTATGTGTGTGTGTGTGTGTTACTGTAGTTGTATATGAGTAAACGGACAGAAAAATAGATTTGTTGAGGACTGAATAAAGACTGGTTGTGACTCATGTCTCAAATCCTGTTCCCCACATAGTGGCCACGTTTTGGCCCGAGCCTGGTGTAGATGGATTTATCCTGATTCAAAACTCTGAAAATACATCCGTTCTGTTTCTCCCTTTTACGGCATTAAGGCTGCATTAACAATTACTAGCAAAAGAGCTGATCTGATTTGCCAAAATACCATTTAGTGGGGAAAAAATATCAGAATTGAGCTGTCTGTGTAAATGCAGCCTAAGGGCTCAAGATCAAGCGTTACAGCGCGATGAATCTTTTAAAGGCAAATTCTCCGCATTCACAGAGACTGCATTCACAGTAAACGCCACATAAGTATGTTGTCTCAATCAGAAATTACCTTTAAATTTCAACTGTGCTACAATGCAGATCTTCTGCGCTACGGATTGAATTGAGCCCTTAGGTTGTGTTTACACAGGCAGCCCAATTATGTTATTTTGCACAGTTGGTGGCAAAAGAGCTGATCTGATTGGTCAAAAGACCAATTAGTGAGTAAAAGATCAGAATTGGCTTGCCTGTGTATATACAGCCTATGTTATATGGCATTGGATTTAATTTTGTAGTACATATTATTAAAGGTATTGTATAAATATGTTGTCGCCTATGGCATTTTTTGTAACAATGATTTGTAATAGCTGAATGATATTTTCCTATCTTCTATGGCTGCTTTTAGACAGGCAGCTCAATTCTGATATATTTTTTAACTAATTGGTCTTTTGCCCAATCAAATCAGCTCGGAAAAAGATCTGATGTGACTGGTCAAAAGACCAATTAGTGGAAAAAATATCCAAATTGGGCTGCCTGTGTAAATGCAGCCTATTTCAGAGGGGTGATGCTCTTGCTTGAGATCTGCATGCTGAACACTGTCCAAGTTGTACACACTTTTCTACGGTCTTTCCGAATGGCGTGTAACTTATTTTTGTACATCCGGGCTTGACTGTTTAACCGTAGCCTCGGATATTAATGAGTGAGTTTGTGGACTGCTCACACACATACACACACACACATTTCTTTGATCTTATCTCTCAATGTTCATCTCAAAGTCTATCAGATCGATGCATTTAGCTGTTCAAATTCAAATGTTCTTCTTCCAGCGAGAATCCCTACAGACCCCCCCTACTAGGGTCCCCCTGTCGCTTTGGGCTAAGGCCCCAAATGTCCTTAAATCTTAGAAACACCCCTGAAGGTACTAGACTACACTACTCATTGATCTCACTTACAGAAATCTACAACAGAGTACACCCACCCCCCTCTCACCTGGCTTGGCAAAAGCCTTTACTATAGTAGTAGGCTGATGGGCGTAATACAACAACAGCTCAACGTCCCGGTCAAACTGATGAGCTGCAGTCAGAACAACATTAAGATGAAGATAGAGCAGTCCGAGAGGAAATCGAACAGCTCTGGACAATTCTGATGGTTCATGTTGTAGTGAGAACGTATACACACAGACATACTGTACAGACACTGATATTGAAACGTACGTACACTACTGGTCAAAGGTTTTAGAACACCTACTCATTCAAGGGTTTTTCTTTATTTTTTAAAACAATTTTCTACATTATAGAATAATAGCGAAGACAAACTATGAAATATCACAATCATGTAGTTAACCAAAAAAGTGTTAAACAAAACAAAATATATTCAAATAGCCACCCTTTGCCTTGATGACAGATTTGCAGACTCTTGGCAAATGTATAAAATGTTTAAAAAAAAACTGATATCACATTTACATAAGTATTCAGACCCTTTACTCAGTACTTTGTTGAAGCACCTTTGGCAGCGATTACAGCCTCGAGTCTTCTTGGGTATGATGCTACAAGCTTGGCACACCTGTATTTGGGGAGTTTCTCCCATTCTTCTCTGCAGATACTCTTAAAACCTCTTAGGGATCCCTTAACGCTCGAATCCCGTTACATAGATTAAATATAAATGTTTAACATTCATATAAATGCAAGTGTAATACATCAAAATAAAGCATAACGTCTTGTTAATCCAGCCGCTGTGTCAGATTTCAAAAAGGCTTTACGGCGAAAGCACACCATGCGATTATCTGAGGACAGCACCCCGCATACAAAAATATGAAAAACATTTTTCAACCAGGCAGGTGCGACACGAAAGTCAGAAATAGTGATATAATAAATGTCAATCCCAAATGTCTCAGTGACACAATGAATGGTCGTTTTGTTCGATAAATTCCTTCTTTATATCCCCAAAAAGTCCATTTATTTGGCGCATTTGATTCAGAAATACACCGGTTTCAACTCACCCAACATGACTACAAAGTATCTAATGAGTTACCTGTAAACTTGGTCCAAACAACATTTATAATCCAACCTCAGGTACCCTAAAATGTACATTTTTCTCAAAAGAAAAACATTGAACAATTTCTAAAGACTGTTCACATCTAGTGGAAGCCATAGGAACTGCAATCTGGTTCAGGTTTCCCATAGAAAGCATTGGAAAACACAATGACCTCAAAAACAATTTCCCTGGATGGATGGTGCTTGGGGTTTCGCCTGCCAAATCAGTTCTGAGTTCTGTTATACACAGACATTAATTTTAACAGTTTTAGAAACTTTAGAGTGTTTTCTATCCAATAATACCATGCATATCCATATCCTATCTTCTGGGCCTGAGTAACAGGCAGTTTACTTTAGGCACGCTTATCATCCGGACGTGAAAATACTGCCCCCTAGCCCGAAGAAGTTTTAAGCTCTGTCAGGATGGATGGGGAGCGTTGTTGCACAGGTAAATATTTTCAGGTTTCCAATCAATTGAGTTTACCACAGGCGGACTCTAATCATGTTCTAGAAACATCTCAAAGGCGATCATTGGAAACAGAATGCACCTGAGCTCAATTTTGAGTCTCATAGCAAATGTTCTGAATACTTATGTAAATAAGGTATTTCTGTTTGTTTGTTTTTTATACATTTGCAAAAATGCCTAAAAAACATTTTTCACTTTGTTGTTATGGGATATTGTGTGTTGATTGCTGAGGATTTTTGGTAGTCCAGCACATTTCCATGATAACATATTATGAAAGTTCGTAACAGCTATTGAAAATATTATAATATTTTTATTACAATCAATCTTACAATCACGTTCAACCTTTTAGTGTGAAGAACAAAATAAACCACCTTAATTAAGCATGTTTTATAATATTTCAAAATATTTATTTGAAAATACAAATTTCGTCATCAATATAAACAACAACACTAACAATTGTGAATTTATAAAACATGAACACTAAAAGGAGCAAAGTGTGCGTGTGTGTGATGCTGACTTATGTTAGCTCATGCATTTGTTACAAACCACAAGCATGTGACTGTGCTCTTTGCAGACGGGTGTGTTGCACTGAGAACACCAGCAGCTGACTTTTCTATCCTTTGTGCTTGGGCAGAGCTGGCACCAATTCTGGCCCTGGCTGATCTGAGTGGTGGTGGCTCTCTTTCATCACCCCACATTTTCCATCGCCTCAGTTCTTCTGTGGAGATGAGAGAAACTTCCAGAAGGACAACCATCTCTGCAGCACTCCAACAACCAGGCCTTTATGGTAGAGTGGCCAGACGGAAGCCATTCCTCAGTAAAAGGCACATGACAGCACGCTTTGGAGTTTGCCAAAAGGCACCTAAAGGACTCTCAGTCCATGAGAAACATGAGTCTCTGGTCTGATGAAACCAAGATTGAACTCTTTGGATAGAATGCCAAGCGTCATGTCTGGAGGAAAACTGCTCATCCACAGACGTAGTCGCTGGGGATGAACCTTCCTCTGCAGGTCGATAGGAAAAGGTCCCACACATACCAGAAGGCTGCCAGGTGGTCTGTTGCCTCTCTGAACACTCTGGTCCTCTTGTCATCCAGCCTCAGGTAGCGACGGATATCCTCACATCTTCCGACCGACATGGTGGCCTTATACATTGGATTCTGCAGTGGATCCAAAAATAGCTCCCGTGTGGAGACAGCCCACCTTTTCACCATGCCAATAAAGGCCTTTAGTTCCTCTTTGTTGACCTCTCTCCACGCTGTCGCAAAAGGGGCACTCCAATAAGACCCCTTTTTAATGGTTTTCACTCTCATCAGAGGAGTCGTCCTCCCCATCTGTGGAATCATATTGGACATCTGGACTACCAGGTGCATCCACAACTCCAACTTGACGTATAGGCACATAGTCTGTGTCATCTGAATTGGATACCTAAGATTCTGAGTCAGCGGCACCAATGGCTTCCTCATCCAGCATCTGTAAAATCATTTTCGTTGTATATCTGGCAGCATTCTTATGAGCCTCCTCGTGAAACTCATTTTATTCAATGAGTTAAAAAGGACAAATGAAAAAGGCGATTAATGAACATTAAAAACAAGATATTTAATAAATATTTGATTGTTTACTTTGATTTTATTGTTGTAGCAAAAAGAAGGGTCAGTTTGACAAGTGCAATGTGGTGAATTCCATAGGAAATACATAAGGGTCATATTTGACCCACATATGAAAACTTAGTGATGCAAAAATAATTTTACTTAAACAAATAAGAAATTAAAAAACAAAAATAGGATGTTAAAACATTATAGACACATTGTTTAATTGATTTCTAGAATATTAGATGATGACAATTGGGGGGTGGGGGGTCAATAGAGCAAAAACAAAACCAGGAACATTATGGCCAGGTTAATAATGTTTTGTAACATAACAGAAAAATAGGGATCTGAATACTTTCCGAAGGTACTGTATATACAGGTGAAGTCGTAAGTTTACATACACCTTAGCCAAATACATTTAAACTCAGTTTTTCACAATTCCTGACATTTAATCCTAGTAAACATTTCCTGTCTTAGGTCAGTTAGGATCACCACTTTATTTTAAGAATGTGAAACGTCAGAATAATAGTACAGAGAAGGATTTATATCAGCTTTTATATCTTTCATCACATTCCCAATGGGTCAGAAGTTTACATACACTCAATTAGTATTTGGTAGCATTGCCTTTAAATTGTTTATTAACTTGGGTCAAAAGTTTTGGGTAGCCTTCCACAAGCTTCCAACAATAAGTGGGGTGAATTTTGGCCCACTTCTCCTGACAGAGCTGGTGTAACAGAGTCAGGTTTATAGGCCTCCTTGCTAGCGCACACTTTTTCAGTTCTACCCACACATTTTCTATCGGATTGAGGTCAGGGCTTTGTGATGGCCACTCCAATACCTTGGCTTTGTTGTCCTTATTGCATTTTGCCACAACTTTGGAAGTATGCTTGGGGTCATTGTCCATTTGAAAAAAAAAACAATTTGCGACCAAGCTTTAACTTCCTGACTGATGTCTTGAAATGTTGCTTCAATATATCCACATCATTTTCATTCCTCATGATGCCATCTATTGTGTGAAGTGCACCAGTCCCTCCTGCAGCAAAGCACCCCAACATGATGCTGAGACCCCCATGCTTCACGGTTGGGATGGCGTTCTTCGGCTTGCAAGCCTCCCCCTTTTTCCTCCACACATAACGATGGTCATTATGGCCAAAGAATTCTATTTTTGTTTCATCAGACCAGACGACATTTCTCCAAAAAGTACGCTCTTTGTCCCTATGTGCAGTTGCAAACTGTAGTCTGGCTTTTTTATGTCGGTTTTGGAAGAGGGGCTTCTTCCTTGCTGAGCAGCATTTCAGGTTATGTCGATATAGGACTCATTTTACTGTGGATATAGATACTAATATAACTGTTTCCTCCAGTGTCTTCACAAGGTCCTTTGCTGTTGTTCTGGGATTGATTTGCACATTTCGCACCAAAGTACATTCATCTCTAGGAGACAGAACTTGTCTCCTTCCTGAGCGGTATGACGGCTGCGTGGTCCCATGGTGTTTCTTCTTGTCTCCTTCCTGAGCGGTATGACGGCTGCGTGGTCCCATGGTGTTTCTTCTTGGCTGACTTATTTGGATTTTCCCATGATGTCAAGCAAAGAGGCACTGAGTTTGAAGGTAGGCCTTGAAATACATCCACAGGTACACCTCTAATTGACTCAAATGATGTCAACTAGCCAATCAGAAGCTTCTAAAGCCATGACATTATCTTCTGGAATTTTTCAAGCTGTTTAAAGGCACAGTCAACTTAGTGTATGTAAACTTCTGACCCACTGGAATTGTGATACAGTGAATTATAAGTAATCTGTCTGTAAACAATAGTTAGAAAAATGACTTGTGTCATGCACAAAGTAGATGTCCTAACCGACTTGCCCAAAACTATAGTTTGTTAACAATACATTTGTGGAGTGGTTGAAAACAAGTTTTAATGAATCCAACCTAAGTGTATGTGAACTTCTGACTTTAACTGTCCAGTAATTGCTTCAACTGGTACCGGTTACCTTCAGACGAGTCCAGTGACACTTGTGGGGTACGTAGACCAAATCAGAGAATGTCACCGTGTTCGTGAGAGTCTGTCCATAGAGTGGTCATATTAGTTTCTAGGCCAAACTGTACAAACGTTTTCGAGACAAGTTAGATTTTCGGGATGCCCGATTGTCTGATAAACAATGCAATGGAAGTAAAATTCTGTTTCTATAATGATTTGTGCATTTCTTATTTTCATAACGCACAGCGTACTTCTGGGACAATAGTTAGTCTATAGCCATAATACGCACCAATAAACCGGTCAGTTAACAATAAAATCCACCTTCATTAAATACCTGCATTCTCTTTCTTCAGTTTGTTCATCTTTATCCTCTGCTGGAGTTTAGACTTAGTGATGCTCTGCTCCACTCTCTGTTCCACTACCTTCAGCTCAGTTCTGACCCCTCCACTCTCTGTTCCACTACCTTCAGCTCAGTTCTGACCCCTCCATTCTCTGTTCCACTACCTTCAGCTCAGTTCTGACCCCTCCACTCTCTGTTCCACTACCTTCAGCTCAGTTCTGACCCCTCCACTCTCTGTTCCACTACCTTCAGCTCAGTTCTGACCCCTCCACTCTCTGTTCCACTACCTTCAGCTCAGTTCTGACCCCTCCACTCTCTGTTCCACTACCTTCAGCTCAGTTCTGACCCCTCCACTCTCTGTTCCACTACCTTCAGCTCAGTTCTGACCCCTCCACTCTCTGTTCCACTACCTTCAGCTCAGTTCTGACCCCTCCACTCTCTGTTCCACTACCTTCAGCTCAGTTCTGATCCCTCCACTCTCTGTTCCACTACCTTCAGCTCAGTTCTGACCCCTCCACTCTCTGTTCCACTACCTTCAGCTCAGTTCTGAACCCTCCACTCTCTCCCTGAGCCCATGTGCCAGACACACAAAACAGCAACACCAGCAGAGCTACTGCACCTCTCATTCGCAAATGACAAGTCTTTACAAATAATGCTGTAAAAATGATAAGAATAAAGTCAAGGATTCTGATCAAGCGAAACACTGCTGTGAGCTGACAAGACAGCAGGTCCTTTAAATCTGACACTGTAAAAGGCTGTGACAGAACTGAACCTTCCATTCAGTTGAAGTATCTATTTATCTACCTATAAAATAATGTTTCATGTTTTCTTAGAAGTGACTGGAACTCAACTAAGACACACATTGAATAGGAATAAACCAGAAGTTAGTGAGCCACTCCTCTTGTTCTCTATTGCGCCTCTATTGTTCCTCAAGCAAGGGGGAGGCCGATGACATCAGAGGGCACCATCAGACCAAATCTTTGAAAGGCCTACTCAATTATGTTTGCACTTGTGTCTAAAAAACACTATTTGCTCAAAACATATATTTTTTTACCCCTTAGTCCATTATCAGCCTAAAAAAATGTCATACTTGCACGTAAAAAAAAGGCAAAAGGTAAAACATCACAGTAGTTGACTTATTTTCTCAGTACATAGTAATCAATGGGAAAAGAAGAGTGTTACAGGGTTGATGTTTATCTCAGTACATAGTAATCAATGGGAAAAGAAGAGTGTCACCGTGTTGATGTTTATCTCAGTACATAGTAATCAATGGGAAAAGAAGAGTGTTACAGGGTTGATGTTTATCTCAGTACATAGTAATCAATGGGAAAAGAAGAGTGTCACAGGGTTGATGTTTATCTCAGTACATAGTAATCAATGGGAAAAGAAGAGTGTCACCGTGTTGATGTTTATCTCAGTACATAGTAATCAATGGGAAAAGAAGAGTGTCACCGGGTTGATGTTTATCTCAATAGAGTGACAGTAATCTCAGTACATAGTAATCAATGGGAAAAGAAGAGTGTCACAGGGTTGATGTTTATCTCAGTACATAGTAATCAATGGGAAAAGAAGAGTGTCACCGTGTTGATGTTTATCTCAGTACATAGTAATCAATGGGAAAAGAAGAGTGTCACAGGGTTGATGTTTATCTCAGTACATAGTAATCAATGGGAAAAGAAGAGTGTTACAGGGTTGATGTTTATCTCAATACATAGTAATCAATGGGAAAAGAAGAGTGTCACAGGGTTGATGTTTATCTCAATACATAGTAATCAATGGGAAAAGAAGAGTGTCACAGGGTTGATGTTTATCTCAGTACATAGTAATCAATGGGAAAAGAAGAGTGTTACAGGGTTGATGTTTATCTCAGTACATAGTAATCAATGGGAAAAGAAGAGTGTCACAGGGTTGATGTTTATCTCAGTACATAGTAATCAATGGGAAAAGAAGAGTGTTACAGGGTTGATGTTTATCTCAGTACATAGTAATCAATGGGAAAAGAAGAGTGTCACAGGGTTGATGTTTATCTCAGTACATAGTAATCAATGGGAAAAGAAGAGTGTCACAGGGTTGATGTTTATCTCAGTACATAGTAATCAATGGGAAAAGAAGAGTGTTACAGGGTTGATGTTTATCTCAGTACATAGTAATCAATGGGAAAAGAAGAGTGTTACAGGGTTGATGTTTATCTCAGTACATAGTAATCAATGGGAAAAGAAGAGTGTCACAGGGTTGATGTTTATCTCAGTACATAGTAATCAATGGGAAAAAAGAGTGTTACAGGGTTGATGTTTATCTCAGTACATAGTAATCAATGGGAAAAGAAGAGTGTCACAGGGTTGATGTTTATCTCAGTACATAGTAATCAATGGGAAAAGAAGAGTGTCACAGGGTTGATGTTTATCTCAGTACATAGTAATCAATGGGAAAAGAAGAGTGTTACAGGGTTGATGTTTATCTCAGTACATAGTAATCAATGGGAAAAGAAGAGTGTTACAGGGTTGATGTTTATCTCAGTACATAGTAATCAATGGGAAAAGAAGAGTGTCACAGGGTTGATGTTTATCTCAGTACATAGTAATCAATGGGAAAAGAAGAGTGTTACAGGGTTGATGTTTATCTCAGTACATAGTAATCAATGGGAAAAGAAGAGTGTCACAGGGTTGATGTTTATCTCAGTACATAGTAATCAATGGGAAAAGAAGAGTGTTACAGGGTTGATGTTTATCTCAATACATAGTAATCAATGGGAAAAGAAGAGTGTCACAGGGTTGATGTTTATCTCAGTACATAGTAATCAATGGGAAAAGAAGAGTGTTACAGGGTTGATGTTTATCTCAATACATAGTAATCAATGGGAAAAGAAGAGTGTCACAGGGTTGATGTTTATCTCAGTACATAGTAATCAATGGGAAAAGAAGAGTGTCACAGGGTTGATGTTTATCTCAGTACATAGTAATCAATGGGAAAAGAAGAGTGTCACAGGGTTGATGTTTATCTCAGTACATAGTAATCAATGGGAAAAGAAGAGTGTCACAGGGTTGATGTTTATCTCAGTACATAGTAATCAATGGGAAAAGAAGAGTGTCACAGGGTTGATGTTTATCTCAGTACATAGTAATCAATGGGAAAAGAAGAGTGTCACAGGGTTGATGTTTATCTCAGTACATAGTAATCAATGGGAAAAGAAGAGTGTTACAGGGTTGATGTTTATCTCAGTACATAGTAATCAATGGGAAAAGAAGAGTGTCACAGGGTTGATGTTTATCTCAGTACATAGTAATCAGTGTCCAGGGTTGATGTTTATCTCAGTACATAGTAATCAATGGGAAAAGAAGAGTGTCACAGGGTTGATGTTTATCTCAGTACATAGTAATCAATGGGAAAAGAAGAGTGTCACAGGGTTGATGTTTATCTCAGTACATAGTAATCAATGGGAAAAGAAGAGTGTGTCACAGGGTTGATCAATGGGAAAAGAAGAGTGTCACAGGGTTGATGTTTATCTCAGTACATAGTAATCAATGGGAAAAGAAGAGTGTCACAGGGTTGATGTTTATCTCAGTACATAGTAATCAATGGGAAAAGAAGAGTGTTACAGGGTTGATGTTTATCTCAATACAGTAATCAATGGGAAAAGAAAGAGTGTCACCGTGTTGATGTTTATCTCAGTACATAGTAATCAATGGGAAAAGAAGAGTGTTACAGGGTTGATGTTTATCTCAATACATAGTAATCAATGGGAAAAGAAGAGTGTCACAGGGTTGATGTTTATCTCAGTACATAGTAATCAATGGGAAAAGAAGAGTGTCACAGGGTTGATGTTTATCTTAGTAATCAATGGGAAAAGAAGAGTGTCACAGGGTTGATGTTTATCTCAGTACATAGTAATCAATGGGAAAAGAAGAGTGTTACAGGGTTGATGTTTATCTCAGTACATAGTAATCAATGGGAAAAGAAGAGTGTCACAGGGTTGATGTTTATCTCAGTACATAGTAATCAATGGGAAAAGAAGAGTGTCACAGGGTTGATGTTTATCTCAGTACATAGTAATCAATGGGAAAAGAAGAGTGTTACAGGGTTGATGTTTATCTCAGTACATAGTAATCAATGGGAAAAGAAGAGTGTTACAGGGTTGATGTTTATCTCAGTACATAGTAATCAATGGGAAAAGAAGAGTGTCACAGGGTTGATGTTTATCTCAGTACATAGTAATCAATGGGAAAAGAAGAGTGTTACAGGGTTGATGTTTATCTCAGTACATAGTAATCAATGGGAAAAGAAGAGTGTCACAGGGTTGATGTTTATCTCAGTACATAGTAATCAATGGGAAAAGAAGAGTGTCACAGGGTTGATGTTTATCTCAGTACATAGTAATCAATGGGAAAAGAAGAGTGTCACAGGGTTGATGTTTATCTCAATACATAGTAATCAATGGGAAAAGAAGAGTGTCACAGGGTTGATGTTTATCTCAGTACATAGTAATCAATGGGAAAAGAAGAGTGTCACAGGGTTGATGTTTATCTCAATACATAGTAATCAATGGGAAAAGAAGAGTGTTACAGGGTTGATGTTTATCTCAGTACATAGTAATCAATGGGAAAAGAAGAGTGTCACAGGGTTGATGTTTATCTCAGTACATAGTAATCAATGGGAAAAGAAGAGTGTCACAGGGTTGATGTTTATCTCAATACACAGTAATCAATGGGAAAAGATGAATGTCACAGGGTTGATGTTTATCTCAATACATTCCAGTCAATAGGAAAAGATGAATGTCACAGGGTTGATGTTTATCTCAGTGTCGCTGGGTTGATGTTTATGTAAATACATTGCACAACCATCACATCGCTGCAGATTTTGCTGTGAAGAGACATAATCACAAGATCATTTGTTTTGTTACTGTCCATATATATAGCTTGTTTTTGGTCGCAGGTTCAGGAAAGGCTGAAGATTTGCAGCATTTACCTGGAGCTAACTGTGCAAACCCAGCACTGCAGCTCTGCACCCAGCTCTGCAAACCCAGCACTGCAGCTCTGCACCCACCTCTGCAAACCCAGCACTGCAGCTCTGCACCCAGCTCTGCAAACCCAGCACTGCAGCTCTGCACCCAAATCTGCAAACCCAGCACTGCAGCTCTGCACCCAGCTCTGCAAACCCAGCACTGCAGCTCTGCACCCAGCTCTGCAAACCCAGCACTGCAGCTCTGCAAACCCAGCACTGCCGCTCTGCACCCAGCTCTGCACCCAGATCTGCAAACCCAGCACTGCAGCTCTGCACCCAGCTCTGCAAACCCAGCACTGCAGCTCTGCAAACCCAGCACTGCAGCTCTACACCCAGCTCTGCAAACCCAGCACTGCAGCTCTGCAAACCCAGCACTGCAGCTCTGCACCCAGCTCTGCAAACCCAGCACTACAGCTCTGCACCCAGATCTGCAAACCAGCACTGCAGCCTTGCACCCAGCACTGCAGCTCTGCAAACCCAGCACTGCAGCTCTGCAAACCCAGCACTGCAGCTCTACACCCAGCTCTGCAAACCCAGCACTGCAGCTCTGCAAACCCAGCACTGCAGCTCTGCACCCAGCTCTGCAAACCCAGCACTGCAGCTCTGCACCCAGATCTGCAAACCAGCACTGCAGCTCTGCACCCAGCTCTGCAAACCCAGCACTGCAGCTCTGCAAACCCAGCACTGCAGCTCTGCACCCAGATCTGTAAACCCAGCAATGCAGCTCTGCATCCAACTCTGCAAACCCAGCACTGCAGCTCTGCACCCAGCTCTGCAAACCCAGCACTGCAGCTCTGCAAACCCAGCACTGCAGCTCTGCACCCAGCTCTGCAAACCCAGCACTGCAGCTCTGCACCCAGATCTGCAACCCCAGCACTGCAGCTCTGCAAACCCAGCACTGCAGCTCTGCACCCAGCTCTGCAAACCCAGCAAACATGGATGGTGTTGGATGGGAGGGGTTTAGTGGAGCTGAAGGGTGGGACGAAAAACAGCAAGATAACTCATGTAAAATATACTGTAATATGTATGTAGGTTCATAACCTTTATGAAACAGCACAGTTAATAATATATGGCAAATAGAACTTCAGAGATAGATGGGAGGGGTTGATGGTAGGGATAAAAACAAACAAGAGATAACTATTGTAAAATACATTGTGTCCGTAAAATGTATATAGTATGTATAAGCTTGAAGTAGAAGCCTAACTGTTGTTGTCCATTAGTTTACTCCAATTATGGGAGGGGTGGTAGGGGTAGGAAAATGATAATAAAAGTAATAATAATACATTACAGTCATTAGGAAAAGATGACTGTCACAGGGTTGACGTTTATCTCATTACATTGGGTTCAATGGGAAAAGATGACTGTCACAGGGTTGACGTTTATCTCATTACATTGGGTTCAATGGGAAAAGATGACTGTCACAGGGTTGACGTTTATCTCATTACATTGGGTTCAATGGGAAAAGATGACTGTCACAGGGTTGACGTTTATCTCATTACATTGGTTCAATGGGAAAAAGATGACTGTCACATGTTTATCTCATTACATTGGATTCAATGGGAAAAGATGACTGTCACAGGGTTGACGTTTATCTCATTACATTGGATTCAATGGGAAAAGATGACTGTCACAGGGTTGACGTTTATCTCATTACATTGGGTTCAATGGGAAAAGATGACTGTCACAGGGTTGACGTTTATCTCATTACATTGGGTTCAATGGGAAAAGATGACTGTCACAGGGTTGACGTTTATCTCATTACATTGGATTCAATGGGAAAAGATGACTGTCACAGGATTGACGTTTATCTCATTACATTGGGTTCAATGGGAAAAGATGACTGTCACAGGGTTGACGTTTATCTCATTACATTGGGTTCAATGGGAAAAGATGACTGTCACAGGGTTGACGTTTATCTCATTACATTGGATTCAATGGGAAAAGATGACTGTCACAGGATTGACGTTTATCTCATTACATTGGGTTCAATGGGAAAAGATGACTGTCACAGGGTTGACGTTTATCTCATTACATTGGGTTCAATGGGAAAAGATGACTGTCACAGGGTTGACGTTTATCTCATTACATTGGATTCAATGGGAAAAGATGACTGTCACAGGATTGACGTTTATCTCATTACATTGGGTTCAATGGGAAAAGATGACTGTCACAGGGTTGACGTTTGTCAATACATTGCAGTCAATGTGAAAATATAAGCAACTCTATCGGTTTTCCCACCTACACAGACAGGATATTGATGCATAGATATGCCTCAAGGGTATTGGCACATAAATCAAAAAAAGCTGGTGATAGAACTGAAATGGGTAAATTGGTGAAAGACAGACAGGCAGACAGGCAGAAAGGGATGTGGATATGAAGTTCGGGTTAGGGTTATGGTTAGGGTTAGGGTTCGGGTTATGGCTAGGGTTAGGGCTAGGGCTAGGATTGAGCCAAGATGTGGAGATAGGGTTAGGGTTATGGCTAGGGTTAGGGCTAGGATTGAGCCAAGATGTGGAGATGAAGTTAGGGTTAGGGTTATGACTAGGGTTAGGGTTAGGGTTAGGGTTATGGCTAGGGTTAGGGCTAGGATTGAGCCAAGATGTGGAGATGAAGTTAGGGTTAGGGTTATGGCTAGGGTTAGGGCTAGGATTGAGCCAAGATGTGAAGATGAAGTTAGGGTTAGGGTTAGGGTTAGGGCTAGGATTGAGCCAAGATGTGGAGATGAAGTTAGGGTTAGGGTTATGGCTAGGGTTAGGGCTAGGATTGAGCCAAGATGTGGAGATGAAGTTAGGGTTAGGGTTATGGCTAGGGTTAGGATTAGGGTTATGACTAGGGTTAGGGCTAGGATTGAGCCAAGATGTGGAGATGAAGTTATGGTTATGGTTAGGGTTAGGGCTAGGGTTATGGCTAGGGTTATGGCTAGGGTTAGCCAAGATGTGGAGATTAAGTTAGGGTTAGGGTTATGGCTAGGGTTAGGGTTAGGATTGAGCCAAGATGTGGAGATGAAGTTAGGGTTAGGGTTATGGCTAGGGTTAGGGTTAGGATTGAGCCAAGATGTGGAGATGAAGTTAGGGTTAGGGTTAGGGTTAGGGCTAGGATTGAGCCAAGATGTGGAGATGAAGTTAGGGTTAGGGTTATGGCTAGGGTTAGGGCTAGGATTGAGCCAAGATGTGGAGATGAAGTTAGGGTTAGGATTAGGGTTATGACTAGGGTTAGGGCTAGGATTGAGCCAAGATGTGGAGATTAAGTTATGGTTAGGGTTAGGGTTATGGTTAGGGTTAGGGCTAGGGTTATGGCTAGGGTTATGGCTAGGGTTAGCCAAGATGTGGAGATTAAGTTAGGGTTAGGGTTATGGCTAGGGTTAGGGTTAGGATTGAGCCAAGATGTGGAGATGAAGTTAGGGTTAGGGTTATGGCTAGGGTTAGGATTAGGGTTATGACTAGGGTTAGGGCTAGGAACAGCCAAGATTCCAACTAGTTGGGGTTAGGGTTATGGCTAGGGTTAGGGCTAGGATTGAGCCAAGATGTGAAGATGAAGTTAGGGTTAGGGTTAGGGTTAGGGCTATGGTTGAGCCAAGATGTGGAGAAAGTTAGGGTTAGGGTTATGGCTAGGGTTTTAGATAGATGGGAGATGAAGTTAGGGTTAGGGTTATGGCTAGGTTTTAGGGTTAACTAGTTAACTGTCAGCCAAGATGTGGTGATGAAGTTATGGTTATGGTTAGGGTTAGGGCTAGGGTTATGGCTAGGGTTATGGCTAGGGTTCCAAGATGTGGTGCTAGTTGGGTTAGGGTTATGGCTAGGGTTAGGGTTAGGATTGAGCCAAGATGTGGAGATGAAGTTAGGGTTAGGGTTATGGCTAGGGTTAGGGTTCATTGAGCCAAGATGTGGAGATGAAGTTAGGGTTAGGGTTAGGGTTAGGGCTAAAGCCAAGATGTGGAGATGAAGTTAGGGTTAGGGTTATGGCTAGGGTTAGGGCTAGCGATTGAGCCAAGATGTGGAGATGAAGTTAGGGTTAGGATTAGGGTTATGACAGGGTTTATTGATAAGATGTGGAGATTCCGTTATGGTTAGGGTTTTATGGTTAGGGTTAGGGCTAGGGTTATGGCAGGGTTATGGCAGGGTTAAAGATAGACTAAGTTAGGGTTAAATCAAGGGTTAATTGAAAACATATTGAAAGGGTTAGGGTTATGGCTAGGGTTAATTAGGGTTATGACTAGGGTTAGGGCATTGAGCCAAGATGTGGAGATGAAGTTAGGGTTAGAGTTATGGCTAGTGTTAGGGTTATGGCTAGGGTTATGGCTAGGGTTAGGATTAGGGTTAGGGTTAGGATTGAGCCAAGATGTGGAGATGTAGCGAGGGTTAGCGTAGAAGCTGGGTTTAGGGTTAGGCTGGGATGTGGACATCAAGCTAGAGTTAGGGTAGAAGCTGGGTTTAGGGTTAGGCTGGGATGTGCACATTAAGTTAGGGTAGAAGCTGGGTTTAGGGTTAGGCTGGGATGTGGACATTAAGTTAGGGTAGAAGCTGGGTTTAGGGTTAGGCTGGGATGTGGACATTAAGTTAGGGTAGAAGCTGGGTTTAGGGTTAGGCTGGGATGCGGACATTACGTTAGGGTAGAAGCTGGGTTTAGGGTTAGGCTGGGATGTGGAGAACTGACATTAACTATGTGGAGAAAGAAAACTTAGGCTATAGTATTGCTATTATATGAATGACAAGGCTGTATAAACTGGCACAAGAGCAAGGGCTATACACTACAGCAAGCATAAGGCCTAGTCACATGGCAATAGACTTAACAGCTCCACATAATGACACAGATCGCTTGGCACTTACGTTTAGATGCAAGCACAATTAAACATCAGACATACACGGATTCGGTCCACAGGAGGGAAAACTCCAGCAGGAAGGCAAACTGTGGAAGTGTTCATCAGGATGGGGAAAGCACGTTTCTGACCACATAGCGTGCTGGTGTCATAGGCTAACTGAAACAGAAGTCTCTGGAATCAAGGCAGAATGAGATGTGGTGATAAGTATTTGGCGTGACCTTGACCAATAAGACACTAACAAGTGTGGGTTTTCTGAATGGGAGACTAAGCTGCCCGACTAGAACTAACCAGAAGGGATGGCTAGAATCAGCTGACTGAAGCTGGCCGTTTTAACAGACACAATGGTCTTCCAGTTCTAGAAACTAAGAGCTTGTTATGTATTCTGAAGAGGATATTGGTCACTTTCTTATGCCTTCCAGATATAGGACAGACACTTCAAAACTTTATTCCTTATGATTTGTTTTTTTGCCATTCATGAACATGTTATTCAATGTGTTTCTACAGACTATAGTAGTAAGGCCAAATTCAATATTTGACCAAATAGCGAACGGCTTACACTCTTAACAATTAAGTTAGTTTAAGGGCTCTATTGAAAGCAGATCCGCTATAGCCAACAGCCACAGAGCTGTCAACTACCTCATACCCCTGCACATTGACTCGGTACTGGTAGTCCTTGTATAAAGCCCCGTTATTGTTATTTATCATGTTACTACTTTATATTTAATTTTCTTACTTTTTAACTTTGCATTGTTGGAAAGGGCTCGTAAGTAAGCATTGCAGAGTTTACATGTTGTATTCTGCGCACGTGACAAATAAAACGTGTATTATTTTTGTATTTGAAGTGGCTCTTAGAATTGTACCGAAAGCGGACATTGTCATTGGCTGTATACAGTCGCATTTAAAATTCCATGCAGCCTTGTTTATTAAAACGTTTGAACACTAGAATGTGAGATTTAATCTACATCTTGATTAGGCTGATAGAAATCCTACTTATTTTGTTTAAGGATTATCAATTTGTACGTCAATATTTCCATATAACATACATTTTCTCATTCTTAACTTCTAACGAGAGTGGAACGATGTGGCTTCGTGACAATGAAGCAGCTGCTCACAGATTTGATCTGACAGCACCAAAACATCAGAGCTGGAGGTGTCGGCTTTCACCGGTTAATGCTTTATCTGACTGAATCTAGGCCTAACTCATAAGCACCAAATATCATGTATAGTTCCCCTCATGTGGGTGTAAAAAGTGTAACAAACCGACTAACATCCTAATAACTGAAGGATGTGGTAAAAAATGTATACGCTTGTAGAAGGTGTAGTAATCATTATGACTTGTTCTGAGTGGTTGTAGTTCATAACGTTATCGTCACTCATGGCAAAAGATCAATGACACAAAATAAATCTGTCTGGCTTTTCTAATGCTTATTTATTGATCAGAGAGGAACATTTGTGTGTGTGTGTGTGTGTGTGTGGGGGGTTTAACCCTAGAACTGTGTACACCAGAAAGTGTTAATCAGAACATTACAGTATGTAATCTTAAAAGAGCATGAAGCCACTGAAGATGTGAAGTTTATTATCAGTATTATCAGAGAGTTCCTGCTCTGAGGGGGGAGTCATGTAGATCTGATTCACATCCATCAGCTCTGAAACCACTCCATTAGACACAGACACCGACACTACACCAACATTGTTTACATAGTTGCACAGAACTCTCGCTCTCTCTTTGGAAAGGGTTCTACATGGAACCCAAAAGGGTCCTACCTGGAACCAAAAGGGGTTCTTCGAAGGGTTATCCTATGAGGATAGCCAAAGAACCCCGTTTGGTTCTAGATAGCACTTTTCAAATCAAATCATTTCTGGGTAACAAAGTCACCCATAATAATTACATTACCTTTATTCTCTTTCTTCAGTTAATTAATCCTGCACCATTGCCGCAGTTCAGGCTTAGTGACACTCTGTTCCACCACCGTGCCTCTCAGCTCTTTCAGCTCAGATCTGACCCCTCCACTCTCTCCCTGAGGCAATGCCCCAGACAGACAGAACAGCAACACCAGCAGAGCTACTGCACCTCTCATTCTCAAACGGCACGTTCTCACAAATAATGTAGTCTATGTTGTCTGATGTCAAATCTGAAAATAAAGTCAAGGATTCTGATCAAGTGAAACACTGCTGTGAAGACAGCAGGTCCTTTAAATCTGACACTGTAAAAGGCTGTGACAGAACTGAACCTTCCATTCAGTGTCTCTTTATCTACCAATAATACAATGTGTAACATTTCCTGGAACTCAAACAAGACACACATTTTATAGGAATAAACCAGTCGCTAGTGAGCCACTACTCCAATATACCAGCTGTTAGTTTTGTTGTATTATGAGTCTTACACACAAACATGAAATTTCATTACTACGCCCATGTGTCAGCTGTTGTTTTTGTTGTGTAATGGGTATATTATGGGTCAGCTGTTATGTTTGATGTGTAATGGGTATATTATGTGTCAGCTGTTGTTTTTGTTGTGTAATGGGTATATTATGGGTCAGCTGTTATGTTTGATGTGTAATGGGTATATTATGGGTCAGCTGTTATGTTTGTTGTGTAATGGGTATATTATGGGTCAGCTGTTATGTTTGATGTGTAATGGGTATATTATGGGTCAGCTGTTGTTTTTGTTGTGTAATGGGTATATTATGGGTCAGCTGTTATGTTTGATGTGTAATGGGTATATTATGGGTCAGCTGTTATGTTTGATGTGTAATGGGTATATTATGTGTCAAGTGTTGTTTTTGTTGTGTAATGGGTATATTATGGGTCAGCTGTTGTTTTATGGGTAGAAAGTCAAATACAAATGGTGCCATGAAATCTGATGGAGTCTTTAATACAACTATTTAACAATTATATATTTTTATTTATTTTTAACCTTTATTTAACCAGGCAAGTCAGTTAAGAACATATTCTTATTTTCAATGACGGCCTGGGAACAGTGGGTTAACTGCCTGTTCAGGGGCAGAACGACAGATTCGTACCTTGTCAGCTCGGGGGTTTGAACTCGCAACCTTCCGGTTACTAGTCCAACGCTCTAACCACTAGGCTACGCTGCCGCCCCATATGACAGGCAAAGGAGCACTCACTGTCACAGATGACTGATGAATTGATGATTGCAGCCTTTCATGTATTAGTTCAAAACAACTGACTTTACCTTGTGTCACTTAGTATTTACTCTCTCACACACACGCATGTACACACGCATAATAGCATGATGATAGCGGGGTGAACAGGCAGTAGCTCGGGTAGTTGTTGTCCTTGATGATCTTTTTGGCCTTCCTGTGACATCGGGTGTTTTAGGTGTCCTGGAGGGCAGGTAGTTTGCCCCCCCGGTGATGCGTTGTACAGACCGCACTACCCTCTGGAGAGCCTTGCGGTTGAGGTTCGGTGCAGTTTTCGTAACAGGCGGTGATACAGCCCGAAAGGATGCTCTCGATTGTGCATCTGTAAAAGTTTGTGAGGGTTTTAGGTGACAAGCTAAATTTCTTCAGCCTCCTGAGGCTGTCTGTGTGGGTGGACCATTTCAGTTTGTCAGTGATGTGTACTTAAAACTTTACACCTTCTCCACTACTGTCCCGTCGATATAGATAGGGGGGTGCTCCCTCTGCTGTTTCCTGAAGTCATCTCCTTTGTTTTGTTGACGTTGAGTGAGGTTGTTTTCTTGACACCACACTCTGAGGGCCCTCACCTCCTACCTGTAGACTGTCTCGTCGTTGTTGGTAATCAAGCCTACCACTGTAGTGTCATTTGCAAACTTGATGATTGAGTTGGAGGCGTGCATGGCCACGCAGTTATGGGTGAACAGGGAGTACAGGAGAGGGCTGAGAACGCACACTTTTGGGGCTCTCCAGATCCCAATCACCTGAATTCTGATCACCTGTATGTCATTATGACACTATTTAGTTCAGTTATTTGCACCCCATCATTATGAGGTATTGTTTGTTTTGTGACACACTTGTATTCAGAGCTCTGTTTTTCCCATAATTTAATCCTCCCGTCTATGACAGTTTTTGCCTGCCTCACTAACGATGCCTTTTGCCTATTCCCTGTCTGTACTTTAGCCTTTCGGATTTCCTGTTGTCAACATATTTCCTGATGTCCCAGATGACGTTACTAACCTTTTCCCTGCCTCTACTGTTGCCTTTTTGGGATCACTGTGTATGACCTTCTGCCTGGCCCTGGACCCAGCTACCTGCCTCGTCCTCTGGTCCTTTAATACTAAACACCTGCTGCGCTTGAAACCAGCTCTCTGTCTCCCATCATGTTTATTACAAGTCCACGTGATTGAATCAGTCGAAGCGTGGAATCCAATTGGTCAGACCAGCGTTGGATAGACCTAAGCACGGGTGCTTCCTGTTTTAGTTTCTGCCTATAGGAGGGGAGCAACCAGATGAAGTCATGGTCAGATTTGCTGAAGGGAGGACAGGGGAGGGCCTTGTATGCATCGCGAAAGTTAGAGTAGCAGTGGTCCAGTGTTTTGCTCGAGCGGGTACTACAATCAATGTGTTGGTAGAATATAGGTAGCCTTGTTCTCAAATTAGCCTTGTTAAAATCCCCAGCTACAATAAATGCAGCCTCAGGATATATGATTTACAGTTTACATAGAGTCCAGTGACTCTATGTTCTTTCAGGGCCGTCAATGTATCTGCTTGGAGGGATATACATGGTTGTGACTATAATCGAAGAGAATTCTCTTGGGAGATAATGCGGTCAGCATTTGATTGTAAGGAATTCTAGGTCAGGTGAACAAAAGGACTTGAGTGTCTGTATGTTGTTATGATTACACCATGAGTCATTAATCATGAGCCATACACCCAGCCCTTATTCTTACCAGAGAGATGTTTGTTTCTGTCGGCTTGACGCATGAATAAACCCTGTGGCTGTTCCGACTCTGACAACAATCCCAAGTGAAACATGTTTCCGTGAAACAGAGAATGTTACAATCTCTGATGTCTCTCTGGAAGGCAAATCGTGCCCTAATTTCGTCCACCTTGTTGTCTAGAGACTGGACATTGGCGAGTAATATGCTCTGAAGCGGTGGGTGGTGTGCTCGCCATCTAAGTGGCAGCTTGGAAAACAGCTTGGAAAATTCCAGAAAATTATGTCATGGTTTACAAGCTTCTGATAGGCTAATTTACATCCTTGAATGAATTGGAGGTGTACCTGTTTGATGTATTTCTAGGCCTTCCTTCAAACTCAGTGCCTCTTTGCTTGACATCATGGGAAAATCAAAAGAAGTCAGCCAAGACATCAGAAAAACAATTGTAGACCTCCACAAGTCTGGATCATCCTTGGGAGCAATTTCCAAATGCCTGAAGGTACCACGTTCATCTGTACAAACAATAGTATGCAAGTATAAACACCATGGGACCACACAGCCATCATACCGCTCAGGAAGGAGACCCATTCTGTCTCCTAGAGATGAACGTACTTTGGTGCAAAGGGTACAAATCAATCCCAGAACAGCACCTTGTGAAGATGCTGGAGGAAACAGGTACAAAAGTATCTATATCCACCAGTAAAATGAGTCCTATATCAACATAACCTGAAAGGCCGCTCAGAAAGGAAGAAGCCACTGCCCCAAAACCGCCATAAAGAAGCCAGACCACGTTTTGCAACTGCACATGGGGACAAAGATCGTACTTTTTGGAGAAA
Source organism: Oncorhynchus keta (assembly GCF_023373465.1). Lineage (NCBI taxonomy): Eukaryota > Metazoa > Chordata > Actinopteri > Salmoniformes > Salmonidae > Oncorhynchus > Oncorhynchus keta. The sequence goes on from NC_068448.1 coordinate 64,822,203, forward strand.
TGTCCTCTGGTCTGATGAAACAAAAATAGAACTGTTTGGCCATAATGACCATCGTTATGTTTGGAGGAAAAAAGGGGAGGCTTGCAAGCCGAAGAACACCACCCCAACCGTGAAGCACGGGGGTGGCAGCAGCATGTTTTGGGGGTGCTTTGCTGCAGGAGGGACTGGTGCACTTCACTAAATAGATGGAATCATGAAGAACGAAAATTATATGGATATATTGAAGCAACATTTCAAGACATCAGTCAGGAAGTTAAAGCTTTGTTGTAAATGGGTCTTCCAAATGGACAATGACCCCAAGCATCCTTCCAAAGTTGTGGCAAAATGCCTTAAGGACAACAAAGTCAAGGTATTGGAGTGGCCATCACAACGCCCTGACCTCCATCCTATAGAAAATCTGTGGGCAAAAGTGAAAAAGTGTGTGCGAAGGAGGCCTACAAACCTGACTCAGTTACACCAGCTCTGTCAGGAGGAACATGCAAAAATTCACTCAACCTATTGTGGGAAGATTGTGTTAAACAATTTAAAGGCAATGCTACCAAATACTAATTGAGTTTATGTACACTTCTGACCCACTGGGAATGTGATGAAAGAAATAAAAGCTCAAATAAATCATTCTCTCTACTATTATTGACATTTCACATTCTTAAAATATTGTGGTGATCCTAACTGGACCTAAGACAGTGAATTTTTCCTAGGATTAAATGTCAGGAATTGTGAAAAACTGAGTTTAAATGTATTTGTCTAAGGTGTATGTAAACTTCTGACTTCAACTGTACATGGGACTACTACAAATCCTTGCAAGCTCCTGCATGTCATCTAGCTAGCTACGTTGATCCAAAACAAAATATATATTGAACATTTTAATTTACTGTACCATATTTTATTTAACTAATATTTGTTTTATGTTTTATTTATTTATTTATTTATGTTTGGTATTGTGACTTGTACAGAATACTATCCTGGTAGCAGTCAGATATTTATAATATGCCAAGAATACTAGGCAATTATTTTTTGCAAAGAATCTATATACCTACACTGCTGTTCAAAAGGATGGGGTCACTTAGAAATGTCCTTGTTTTGAAAGAAAAGCACATTTTTCGTCCATTAAAATCACATTAAATTGATCAGAAATACAGTGTAGACATTGTTAATGTTGTAAATTGCTATTGTAGCTGGAAACGGCTGATTTTGAATGGAATATCTACATAGGCGTACATAGGCCCATTATTAGCAACCATCACTCCTGTGTTCCAATGGCACGTTGTGTTAGCTAATCCAAGTTTATCATTTTAAAAGGTTAATTGATCATTAGAAAACCCTTTTGCAATTATGTTAGCACAGCTGAAAACTGTTGTTCTGATTAAAGAAGCAATAAAACTGGGCTTCTTTAGACTAGTTGAGTATCTGGAGCATCAGCATTTGTGGGTTCATTTACAGGCTCAAAATGGCCAGAAACAAATAACTTTCTTCTGAAACTCGTCAGCCTATTCTTGTTCTGAGAAATGAAGGATATTCTATGCAAGATTTTGCCAAGAAACTGAAAATCTTCAACGCTGTGTACTGTGTACTACTCCCATTCACAGAACAGTGCATACTGGCTCTAACCAAAATAGAAGAGGAGTGGGAGACCCCGGTGCACAACTGAGCAAGAGGACAAGTACATTAGCATGTCTAGTTTGAGAAACAGACGCCTCACAAGTCAATGGGCAGCTTCATTAAATAGTACCCACAAAACACCAGTCTCAACGTCAACAGTGAAGAGGCGACTTCGGGATGCTGGCCTTCTAGGCAGAGTTGCAAAGAAAAAGCCATCTCTCAGACTGGCCAATAAAAATAAAAGATTAAGATGTGCAAGAGAACACAGACACGGGACATAGGAAGATTGGAAAAAAGTGCCATGGACAGACGAATCTAAGTTTGAGGTGTTTGGATCACAAAGAAGAACATTCGTGAGACGCAGAAAAAATGAAAAGATGCCAGAGGAGTGCTTGACGCCATCTGTAAAGCATGGTGGAGGCAATGTGGTGGTCTGAGGGTGCTTTGGTGGTGGTAAATTGGGAGATTTGTACATGGTAAAAGGGATCTTGAAGAAGGAAGGCTATCACTCCATTTTGCGATCCCATGCCATACCCTGTGGACGGCACTTCATTGGAGCCAATTTCCTCCTACAACAGGACAATGACCCAAAGCACAGCTCCAAACTATGCAATAACTATTTAGGAAAGAAGCAGTCGGCTGGTATTTTGTCTATAATGGAGTGGCCAGCACAGTCACCGGATCTCAACCCTATTGAGTTGTTGTGGGAGCAGCTTGACCGTAGAAGTGCCCATCAAGCCAATCCAACTTGTGGAAGGTACTTCAGCAAACATGGGGTGAAATCTCTTCAGATTACCTCAACAAATTGACAACTAGAATGCCAAAGGTCTGCAAGGCTGTAATTGCTGCAAATATAGGATTTTTTTGACGAAAGCAAGGACAGAATTATTATTTCAAATTTGAAAAAAAAAATCATTATTTATAACCTTGCCAACATCTTGACCATATTTCCTATTCATTTTGCAAATCATTTCATATATGTTTTCATAGAAAACAAGGACATTTCTAAGTGACCCCAAACTTTTGAACCATAGTGTTCCTAGATGATAGTAGCTGATCGTCTTCTCCTTCAGGCGGTGGAGGTCTTTATTTAATCCCTTATCATTTCTGCCAACTATATGAACAAGGTGAAATCAATTTCAATTCAAGGTGACAGAATGCACTGCTTTATTAAAGCAATTCAGAACCAACTTGTTGACATGTTTTGTTGCAGATTCAAAGCCAGCTTAATTTATATGGCAGAATGTATCCATAATCATGATGTCACCGTCTTCCTCCTCTTCATCTGAAGAGGAGAGGCGAGAAGGATCGGAGGACCAAAATGCGGCGTGGTATGTGTTCATGATGAATATTTAAGTAAAAGAAAGTACTGAACACTGAATACAAAAACAATAAACAAATACAGACCGTGAAGCTATCATAAGGACTGTGCTGACACAAGCAACTAACATAGACAATCACCCACAAACAAACAGTGCAATCCAGACTACCTAAGTATGATTCTCAATCAGAGACAACTAATGACACCTGCCTCTGATTGAGAACCATACTAGGCCGAAACATACAAATCCCCAAATCATAGAAAAACAAACAGACTGCCCACCCCAAATCACGCCCTGAACATACTAAATAAATACAAAACAAAGGAAATAAAGGTCAGAACGTGACATATGAATGAATAAGCATATTTGACAATAATTAACCTAGTCACCCATCAATCATGTCAAACCCCTCACTTCAAACAATTGTTTTAAAGAAATCCAAATAGCATATATATTATATAAAAAACATCTGAATTTAAGTAAACATTAAATAACTTGTTAATCAATGCCACAAACCTGGGCCATCGATGAGCACCATATGTACTATCATTACTATCTGAGAGCACACAGATTCTTCTGCTTTTCTATTTTAGGACACAAATAACATAATGTAAAACAGCATATTGGGATTTTGGTGGGTGGAGATACGAATTCAAAAACCGGATGCACAAGGTAGGTTTTACATAAAATTCTAGGTCAACTCCAGCAGAATGAGAAACACACTTAGACTCAGTAAGCAGCATATTTACCACTGCTTTCCCTCTGAACCCCGTAACAAGCAGGATGACAGCATTACACAGGTGAAAAAAAGGTTGCAAAACCAGTAGAAGAACCCCTGGTCCTAGTTCCACCATATAAGTCAGCTAGCTAGTTAACTAGCAAGTTGGTTTATAAAGGCCAAAGAAAGGCCAAAGAAAGCTAAACAAGTTTTATGAACCTCTCATGCATTTAAATGACTAGACAAATATACAGCTAGTGTTGCTATCTAGAGAGGCTAATGTCAAATATTTTTTACAACTAAACCAAGATAGACCACAGACTGTTTTTTCCGATGGGAACAAATGAGTCATAGCAGGAAGAACAAGGTGGGCAGAGCCAAGCACATACTAGTGAGATCGTATTGGCGCATTCTAGCATATTTCCGTTAGGGAACGCTTCCTCTGTGAAGTGTGCATGTGGCAATAACTCAATTCGCCTTTGCACTCCTAAACAACTCGATTTTTAAAACCTTTTGCGAAGGGTGAAGTCTACAAAACTTAGTCCACATTGTTCAAAACATATTCTAGTTTTGGGAACAGAAAACTCTATTGAGATCAAATGTGTCATTGATGAGAAAATGTGTGCAGAATGTCAGCTAAAATCCATCTCGTTCCATCTTCTCCCACTGCCTGCCATATTTGGTAGCGAGTGGAAACACCAAGCGGACACTTCACATTTATATATCTGGTGTAATATGTCTCATTGTTCTATTTGTACTAATGTTGCTAATTAATTAACCATGTGCTACCTAGCTAGCTATTTGTATTTAAAACTTGCCCAAGACAGTTCACAGAATTGCCCATTTAAAACAACTTTAGGCAATTTATTAATTACTGAATTTAGCTAACATTAGATAATTAATCCAGATATTCTTACCTTTGCCTTGCTTCGGCAGTCTCGTCCAGATCATCTTGGCCCTGTAGTGATGTGAAGCTTCAGACAGGCATTTGTAGTTGTGTATGATAGCCACATTAGCAGCCAATTAGGGTAAGCCTACATGAAACACAGCCTTTATTTTAAGTGTTTCTAAAATCTATAATGCATAAAATGAATAGTGGAAAAACGATTGGAAACATTTCCATGTTTGACCGTAGGTTTTATGGGTATTATGACTCATACTGTGAGGCTCAATAGACAGGATGGTTGTTTAGCAACAAAAAAGACGTGTGCGCAGCCATCGGGCAAAACAGATGAGTTTGGCTTAGATTGCTGACAACATGTAAGCTATTTTTCATCTCCAATGTTTATTGAACATAAATACATTTGCACACTGACCACTTGTTGTCTCTCAAATACATCGTTAGTTGTTGGTTAGCTAGCAGGCGATTGAGAATCAGTCCAGCCAGCAATCGTGTATTGGTTCATTTTCATAATGGTGTTATTCCTCCAATGGAATGCCAGAAGTTTGATGGAGAATGGGCAAGAGTTCAACAAGTTTCTTAAGGAGTTACCAGCCAAACCTGAAGTGATTTGTCTCCAGGAGACATGGGTTAAACCTACTCTAGATTTTGTAATACCAGGTTTTGTTGCAGTCCGTAGAGGTAGGGTGGCAGGGGGTGCTACCTTTATAAAAGTGGTGGATCTCATATAGGAATGTGGAAGAGGGAGTTGAACAGGAGCATGTCGTGGAAGAGGTGTGGTTGGGAGGGGGAAATATGGTAATAGTGAACTTTTACGACCTGTGTAAGAGATTAGAGTTGATGGGAGTGTAGAAGGTCAAGATAGGAGATGGGTAATGTGGTGTGGGGATTTTAATGCTCATAGTACACTCTGGGGAGGGTTACAGACTAATGTAAATGGACAAGTGTTGGAGGAAATATTGGATGAGAAAGGGCTTGTGAGTCTTAATGACGGCTGGGGAATCAGGATTGACCCAGTAACTGGAAATGAATCTGCTCTGGATCTTACTCTGATCTCAAGTTGAATGGCAGGCAGATGTAGTTGGGAGGTTTAGTAGAAATCTACAGGGGGTAGTGATCACTATCCCATCATGTGTACTGTAGGATTGAGGGTGGAGAGATGGGTTGAAGAGATGGATGTTTGGGAAAGCGGAGTATGTTTCAGGAGTTGACTGAACAGGAGCTGTCTCAGGTTGATCTCAGTTCAGATATAGAAAGAGTGAGTGATGGAGTAAGAGGAGCAATAGTAGGGGCTGCAAGGCAGGTGATTCCTACAGTATGGGTACAAGGGGGAGAAGTTACAAAGAAGACGATTCCTATGGGACGTTTTTTTTCTTGAGAGGATGGTCAGGGGACCGAAACATAATTAAAATGAATTTATAGACTAAAAATGTACCGCAAGAAGCCCAAACAGATATATTTGACGAAAGAATAATAATTTCAAACCTTGCTTACATCTGTATATGATCACATACAGTATTTCTCGCTAATTTGCGTCATAATACTTTGGAACAGATTTCCACAAATAAAATCAATTGGAGCTGAATTGCTAATGTTTTTACAGTCTGTTATGTCCAACAACTTTGTTCTGCTTAGAAAATGTGGGGGGCCAAATAAAATCAAATGCAGGCCGAATTCAGCCCGTGTGCCACCAGTTGGGGAACCCTGGTATAGGGCGATAAAAAAAATCCAAGATGGCGTAGCAGTGAAGACGTGTTTTGTTCGTCCTCTCGTGTACTTTTGTATTTTTTGTATATATTTTAAAAAATAATTCTCAATCTCTTTTCGATTTTTAATTTGATTTTACCTTCCGGTAACCTGCCTCACCCAATGTGATACGGAATCACTATTATTTTAAACTTTAGAACACATTCAAGAACCCCCAGAAGCTAACCAGCTAATTAGCTACAAGCTATTTAGTCAATGTTAGCCACTGCTAGCGGCTTTTACCTTCTGCACAGATACCAGCCCTGTTCTTAGCCTGGATATTACTCGCCAATCTACCAGTATCAGACTGTCTCTCCACAACAACGCCGGATTCCTGCCGTAATCCCTGGGCCACTACTTCTAATCTTCACAGCTAGCTCGCACCCTCCGTGGCACCCAGTACCGAAGCTATCCCTGAGGCCCACCTCCCGCCTACTCAGCTGTTCACCCGAACCCCACTCATACACGGCCTTTGCACCGGATCACCGCTGCTACCGATTGCCTATAGTGGCTAATGCCACTGCCACGAAGCTAGCACCAGTTATCCGTAAGCCAGGCACATCTCCCGGCTAGCAAACAAAATTCTACAATACCTCTTTCGCCATCTGGCTTGGATTCTCTATCGACACGGCACCCCGCCGCACCACCACGTCTTGTCTGCCGACGAATACTCCATCCGCTGTGCCTTCAACCGGCCTCCGTCTGAGCAGACCCCCCTACCACCCCATGGCTACTAACTTTAAATGCCGTGTCGCCCGCGTGCTAGCGTAGTGGCGGTTTCCCTACTCCATCTACTGCTGCCCCCTGGACACTATGATCAGTTGGCTACATAACAGATGCCTGCTGGACTGTCCATTAATCACGGTACACCATTCTGCTTATTTATGTTTTATCAGTCGGCCCCAGCCGCGAACTCAGGCTCTGTGTGTAGTTAATCCAACCCTAGTCTAGCCTAGTCATCGCCATTATACCTACTGTTGTTGTGTTAGCTGACTAGCTGTTGTTGTCTCACCTGTTGTTTTAGCTAGCTCTCCCAATCAACACCTGTGATTACTTTATGCCTTGCTGTATGTCTCTCTCAAATATCAATATGCCTTTTATACTGTTGTTCAGGTTAGTTATCATTGTTTTAGTTTACAATGGAGCCCCTCGATCCACTCCTCATACCTCAGATACCTCCTTTGTCCCACCTCCCACACATGCGGTGACCTCACCCATTATAACCAGCATGTCCAGAGATACAACCTCTCTTATCATCACCCAGTGCCTGGGCTTACCTCCGCTGTACCCGCACCCCACCATACCCCTGTCTGCACATTATGCCCTGAATATATTCTCCCACGCCCATAAATCTGCTCCTTTTATTCCTTGTCCCCAACACTCTAGGTGACCAGTTTTGATAGCCTTTATCCGCACCCTCATCCTACTCCTCCTCTGTTCCTCGGGTGATGTGGAGGTAAGCCCAGGCCGTGCATGTCCCCAGGCACCCTCATTTGTTGACTTCTGTGATCGAAAAAGCCTTGGTTTCATGCATGTTGACATCAGAAGCCTCCTCCCTAAGTTTGTTTTACTCACTGCTTTAGCACACTCTGCCAACATTGATGTCCTTGCCGTGTCTGAATCCTGGCTTAGGAAGGCCACCAAAAATTCTGAGGTTTCCATACCCAACTATAACATTTTCCGTCAAGATAGAACTGTCAAAGGGGGAGGAGTTACAATCTACTGCAGAGATAGCCTGCAAAGTTCTGTCATACTTTCCAGGTCTAACTGCCCAAACAGTTCGAACTTCTAATTTTAAAAATTAATCTGAGATCCCCAAGGATTGGAAAGCTGCCGCGGTCATCCCCCTCTTCAAAGGGGGAGACACCCTAGACCCAAACTGTTACAGACCTATATCCATCCTGCCCTGCCTATCTAAGGTCTTCGAAAGCCAAGTCAACAAACAGATCACTGACCATCTCGAATCCCACCGTACCTTCTCTGCTGTGCAATCCGGTTTCCGAGCCAGTCATGGGTGCACCTCAGCCACGCTCAAGGTACTAAACAATATCATAACCGCCATCGATAAAAGACAGTACTGTGCAGCCGTCTTCATCGATCTGGCTTTCGACTCTGTCAATCACCATATTCTTATCGGCAGACTCAGTAGCCTCGGTTTTTCTAATAACTGCCTTGCCTGGTTCACCAACTACTTTGCAAACAGAGTGCAGTGTGTCAAATCGGAGGGCATGTTGTCCGGTCCTCTGGCAGTCTCTAAGGGGGTACCACAGGGTTCAATTCTCGGGCCGACTCTTTTCTCTGTATATATCAATGATGTTGCTCTTGCTGCGGGCGATTCCCTAATCCCCCTCCATGCAGACGACACCATTCTGTATACTTCTGACCCTTCCTTGGACACTGTGCTAACCTCCAAACCTCTAACCTCCAAACGAGCTTCAATGCCATACAACACTCCTTCCATGGCCTCCAACTGCTCTTAAACGCTAGTAAAACCAAATGCATGCTTTTCAACCGTTCCCTGCCTGCACCCGCACGCCTGACTAGCATCACCACCCTGGATGCTTCCGACTTAGAATATGTGGACATCTATAAGTACCTAGGTGTCTGGCTAGACTGCAAACTCTCCTTCCAGACTCATATGAAACATCTCCAATTCAAAATCAAATCTAGAGTCGGCGTTCTATTTCGCAACAAAGCCTCCTTCACTCACGCCGCCAAACTTAGTCAGTTTTACTAGGGTATCCTACCGATCCTCGACTTCGGCGATGTCATCTACAAAATAGCTTCCAATACTCTACTCAGCAAACTGGATGCAGTTTATCACAGTGCCATCCGTTTTGTTACTAAAGCACCTTATACCACCCACCACTGCGACCTGTATGCTCTAGTCGGCTGGCCCTCGCTTACATATTCGTCGCCAGACCCACTGGCTCCAGGTCATCTACAAGTCTATGCTAGGTAAAGCTCTGCATTATCAGAGTTCACTGGTCACAATGGCAACACCCACCCGTCGCACGTGCTCCAGAAGGTGTATCTCACTGATCATCCCTAAAGCCAAAACCTAATTTGGCCGCCTTTCCTACCAGTTCTCTGCAGGCTGTGACTGGAACGAATTGCAAAAATCGCTGAAGTTGGAGACTTTTATTTCCCTCACCAACTTTAAACAGATCGCTGCAGCTGTACATAGTCCATCGGTATATAGCCCACCCAATTTACCTACCTCATCCCCATACTGTTTTTATTTTATTTAGTTTTCTGCTCTTTTGCACACTAGTATCTCTACCTGCACATGTTCATCTGATCATTTATCACTCCCGTGTTAATCTGCTAAATTGTAATTATTCACTCCTTTGGCCTATTTATTGCCTACCTCCTCATGCCTTTTGCACACAATGTATATAGATTTTTTTTCCTACTATGCTATTGACTTGTTTATTGTTTACTCCATGTGTAACTCTGTGTTGTTGTCTGTTCACACTGCTATGCTTTATCTTAGCCAGGTCGCAGTTGCAAATGAGAACTTGTTCTCAACTAGCCTACCTGGTTAAATAAAGGTGGAATAAAAATAAAATAAATAAATAAGGAATAATGCAGTTCTATGGTCGACTGAAGAGTGTAGAGAAGCAGTGAAGTGTAGGAACAGGGCTTTCAGAATGGTGAAAAGGTCCCATAATTACCAGCACCTGATACAGTATAAACAAGCACAAGTAGTAAGAAGGACCATTAGGTCAGCTAAGAGCCTGTACTGTTCTGTGGAAACAGACGGAAACAGACCAGACCACTCCTGTGGGAGATGATTAAGAGGATGAGTGGGGTCAGACAAGATAGGATCTCCCTGTGCTGAAAAGTGGCATGATTGTGAGAGATATGGAGAAGGCAGAGATGTTAGCCCAGGCATTTGTGAAGGTGCACAGCTCAAATAATGTGACATTAGGGTGTCAGAAGAGAACATCCGGGGGTCCTGAATCAGAGAGATGGTAGGGGATGCATTGAATGCCCCTTTTACGTTGGCTGAGATGAAGAGAGCATTAGATAAAGTTGAGGTAACATACTTTTAAACTAGGCAAGTCAGTGAAGAACAAATTCTTATTTACAATGACGGCTTACCCTGGCGACGCTGGGCCAATTGTACGCCACCCTAATATCTCCTGGGAAGGATGAGATGTGTTACAGCATGATGGCTCATCTCAGTGGAACTGCAATGGGGAAAGTATTGGGTCTTTACAATAAGGTGGGGGAGGAAGATAAACTGCCTGGAAGTTGGAAGCAGGAGGTAGTGATGCCGATATGGAAACCTGGGAAAGACCCTATTTGCCCTTCATGCTATAGGCCGATAGCGTTAACATCTGATGTATGTAACCTTATGGAAAGGATGATAACGGAAAGGCTGACTTACTTTCTGGAGAGTAGAGGACTAATGTCACCAGCTCAAACTGGGTTCAAGAAAGGCAGGGGAACCATGAATCCTGTACTGTGCCTTGAGTCAGTCATACGGAAGGCACAGGAAAATAAGGAGGTGATGGTAGCCGTTTTCTTTAATGTAGAGATGGCCTATGATATGATGTGGAAGGCAGGCCTACTTATCAAGCTGAATATCATGGGGGTTGGAGGAAGGGCTTTTAACTGGATAAAGGATTTTATTTTTGGGCGATCATTACAGTTGATGGTGGGGAGCTCTATGTCAGAAAGATATGAAGGATATGAAGATAAAGGTACCCCCCAGGGAAGTGTCATTAGTCCTTTATTGTTCTCCATTATGATTGACGATATATTCTGCCAGGTGAGACCCGATATTGGGCGGTCATTGTTTGCGGATGACGGGGCACTGTGAAAGAGACAGACATTTTCCCCATGCAACAAGGAGAGTTCAAGAAGTGATCAGTAAATTTGAGTCCCTCAGGTGGGGCTTCAAGTTCTCAGTTGAGAAAACAGACTGTTTTGTTTTTAGAAAAACTGTTGGGGAGGAAGCTGTATGGAAGGAATCTGGAGAGGGAGGGAGGGAGTATTTGGTTCCTGGGGTTCTGGTTTGACACTTGAATGACTGGCGGACCATATTAGTGTCAGAGTAGTTGTCAAAATAAAGAAAATGTGAATGTGATGCGTTCTTTGTCTGGAATGTGGTGTGGGGCAGATAGAATGCCATTGAAAATGCTATATATATATACATATACAGTATATATAGCGCTGTTAAGGTCATCACTAGATTAGGGAAGGGATGGAAATGTTTTTGCCATTTTAATAACCAATTTCTGTGTTCTAGTCATGTGCTTTTCTAATAAACAATTTCTGTCTTCATGCAAGTGACTGATAGTGAGGATTCGTTTTATCTCAGTTTCTAGGTCTCAGCTTAAAGAAGAAGCCTTGTCAGTTATTGGTCTGTCACATGCATGACCCACACATGCATGGTCACATGAAGGAAACAAACGTTAAGGATGAATGATGTATAAGATAAAACATGCAAATATAACTTGTCTGTATATAAGAGAACTAACAGTACTGCCCCGGGTAGAGATCCTGATTGACATGTGTACTTGGTGCATTGAGTTGGTTGGAACCTTTCCAGCGCGCTGATAATAAACAATGATTCA